>NW_005871274.1:987419-989138 GCF_000147115.1 Myotis lucifugus | reverse complement strand
GGGCGGGCACTGTGGGAGGGAAGGGAGGGAAGGGTGGGGGAGGACAGGGGAATCCTTGGTGCTTTTGACTTTCCTCTCAAGCTGTGTCTACTGGGTTGGAAACTGCCTGAGACTGGGGAGGAAAAGGGGCAACCTCTATAGGTATTGTATGATTACTAGTGTCTTCTGCCTTGAAAAAATGGCAACAGTGTAGCCACAAGCGCTGACCCTAGACCAGGCTGATGGAGAGGGGCGGGGAGGACCAGTTAAGGGAGGGCATTGCTGGTTCATGAAACCCTCTCAGATCTACCACCTGGGGTCTAGGTTAGGGTCCCTGGTATGTGCTCTGGAGCAGCGGTTGTCAACCGGTGTTCTGCGAGGTCCGAAAGGCTGGCGACCGCTGCTCTGGAGGACCCTGAACGTACCCACTACTCTTTATCAGAGTTACCGATTTCATTGCCTGGTTCTATTTTTCCTCTCTAGAAGAATATCTTTATTGTCCAGTTGATACATGATGCATTAAACATGTAAGAGAATGAAAATTGTTTCTACAAAGTGAAAGAATCACTGAGAAGTAAATATAAGGCCCCAAACATAAAGCTTTGGAGCATGATTACCCGTTATTAATATGCAATTATCTGGCTCTTTCATTAGCCCACGTGCCCTTGGATGGTGGGAACCGTCGCTCGCATGTCACCTCTGACACACGTGTCATAGGTTCGCCATCACTGTTCTAATCACTGCTCTGCCACCTTCTTTCTTTGTTCTGGGATATTCTGTGCCATCTATTCTTGCTATTCAACCTGTGCTCCATGGAGCATCAGCCTGGGCTCACCTGGGAGCTTCTCAGAAACACAGACCCTGGGGCCCTGCCCGCCCCGCTGAGTCAGATCTGCATTTGCACAGGGTCCCCAGGAGGTGCAGGTGGGCCCTGAAGTTTGAAAAGAGCTGGCTTCTACCCCTGCTCCTGTCACCTTGAGCACAGTAGATGCACAGCTCATGCTTGCACTTCTCGGTAAGGACAGCGTGAAATTCATCAGCCGCCCCAGCATGGGGCGACCTCACTTCCTCTGCAGGGGACATGAGTCTTGTTGGAGTTTTACTCTTGGGCCAGTAAGAGTGCTATGATTTAATACTAAAAACAGACCCAAAAGAGATATTCACGCACCTCTATTCATGAAATAAACATTGCTCCTATTACTGCTGCTAATAAGATAGGTATAACCGTGACAGTCCATTCCAGTCTCCACCTGGTGTTTAGTTTCTGCATAAGCCCATTTGGGGACCTAGGTTAAAGGGTACGGGGTGTGTGATTTCCAGAGTCTGAGTAAATAAACAATTGTGAATGGACATATGAGTAATACTTTCTCACTGCCTGTGCTGGGGCAAACCACTACACCTGTGTGTGCCTCATCTGAAATGGGGGGTGGTATGGTGTCTATGCCAGGGTGTCTGCTGAGCTAAGGCGAGATCATGCATGGGAATGCAACTGGGACATAGCAGCCTCTCAACACATGTCCCTTCTCTGGTTTTACCCTTCCTGCAGCGTCGGTGATGGGCCACACTTGGAAGTATTTGCCTCATTTTATAGGCAAGGAAATGATGCTCAGAGGGGTCTGAGAGTTTCTCCCTCATGCATACACACATTCTTCTTAATCAGGGAAGCCAGGATAAAAGCCCACATTTTCTGCTGCCACATCATCCCCACAAAGAACAGTAGTGAGACTCCAACCCGGTTCT
>NW_005871274.1:966137-987021 GCF_000147115.1 Myotis lucifugus | reverse complement strand
GACGATAGTGGTGATGGTGATGGTGATGTGATGATGGTGATGGTGATGGTGATGGTGATGGTGATGGTGATGATGATGGTGATATGATGGTGATGGTGATGGTGATGGTGATGGTGGTGATGTGATGATGGTGATGATGGTGATGGTGATGTGATGATGGTGATGGTGATGGTGATGGTGATGGTGATGTGATGATGGTGATGATGGTG
Organism: Myotis lucifugus; assembly: GCF_000147115.1. Lineage (NCBI taxonomy): Eukaryota > Metazoa > Chordata > Mammalia > Chiroptera > Vespertilionidae > Myotis > Myotis lucifugus. The sequence goes on along the minus strand of NW_005871274.1, from coordinate 986,812 downwards.
ATGGTGATGGTGATGGTGATGTGATGATGGTGATGTGATGGTGATGGTGATGATGGTGATGATGAAGATGGTAATGGTGATGAGGATGCTAATGATGGTATGATGATGATAGCTAATATTTTTGAGTGGCCAGGCACTCTACCTAACATTCTAGATGCATTTTTTCCATTTGACTCTCAGAGTAAACTAATGACCTGGGTATTATTTCCACTTCCCATTTACAGACGGGGAAGCAGTCTCCAAGGAGGAAAGTCACTTCCACAGGGTCATGCGATTAGCACCCGGCCAGGCCTGGACATGAAGTCAGATCTGTTTAACATATAAGTTGAAATGGTGACCTCTGATCATGTCCAGAAGAAGCCTCCAAAGAACCTCAGGGAATCCTCAGGTTCTGGGGTATTTGGTTTAAAAAGCACTAGATTCAGGTTCTTCTAGATCAAAAAATCTGTAATTTTAGGTATTAAACGTTTGAGCCCCAAAACCCCTATGCTGCTCATGATAAAATCTGAAAGAGGAAATGCATAATTGACCCAAGAAGAGACAAGACCACAAGCCCTATTTGTATTTTTTCTCTGATGCCCCTTTGGCCACCACATACCAGGTAAATAGCCTCCCACTGTAGGCAGGGCACATTTTGGTGATAATTCCTGGGTTTCTATCTGAGCTCCACTGTTCTAATTGCTGTGTTTTTTGGCCAAGGTGTCTCTGAAATAGCTTCCTCATTTGTAAAATGGGAATATTAATAGTACCAACCCCACAGAGTTAGATAAGATCATCAGTAACCACTTAATTGTTAGCACACTGCCTGGTTTATGATAAGAATTCCACAAAATCTGTATGAGTGAGGGATTACCTCTTTATTCTGTGGTTGACTAGACAGAAGACAGATATTTCTGAAGTTTTCTATAGTACCTAAAATGTGTGGCTATACAAGTGCTTTAAAAAAATTGTGCTTGTCAGCTAAACACTTTCATTTTCAAACACTTTAATTTTTCTTAAATTAAATCTTAAAGAGACCAATGTAAATGTCAGATAGGATTGGGAGTTGCTCTATTTGAAGGGGGAGCCCCTCCATTCGGAACCCATTTGGCACAAGCACAGAATCCTTGGATTCTGAGGAAGCCACCGAGATACCCAACCATAGGTGTCCTGTCCTCAAGGTCAAAGATGCTTCTCTCCTCCCACCTGCTCCACAAGAGGACTTGAATGGAAGGACCTTTTGGCTCCTGTTGTGGTGGTGGTTTTTTACTTCTATTTCTAGAGTTATCAAATAGAATTTTATACTAAGGCATGATTAAGCCAATACTATTTGTTATGCAACAACTCTGAATAAAAGAATGGGTGGGTGGATGGATGATGGATAGATAGTGGATAAGAGATTGATGGAGAGATGGAGGAATGGATGGGTAGGTGGGTGGGTGGATGGATGATGGATAGATGGTGGATAAGAGATGGATGGAGAGATGGAGGGATGGATGGGTAGGTGGGTGGGTGGATGGATGACTAAATGGCTCAGCAGAGGGGTTCACACTAACAAGCTAAGCTGTCTGTATGAGCACTGATGGTGTATTGTGTGGCAGTGGAGACAGGCCTAGCTAAAGAGCAGTAAATGGTAGGAAAGAGACTAAACAATGGCCACCCGGCTCTGTGATAGGTGACTACTTCACTATCTCATTTAATACTCCCCAGTGCCCAGGGAGAAAGAACTCTTATCCCCACTTTGCAACGGAGGAAAGTGAAGTTTGGAGAATTTCAGTAACCTGCCCAAGGTAACACAGCTACAAAGTGATAGGTCAGGTCCTTGTCATCATACCACTATGCTCTTTGCATGGAGATTTTCCACCAATTAGAGAATCTTCCAGAAATGTAAAAGAAAGCTATTTTTTTAAAAAAACACAGCTAAAGGAAGAAAAGGAAGCAGAAAGGCTTACAGACATGGAAAGGCTAACACTTACTGGGCACCACTGTATACCAAACCCTGGACGTGGCATGTGTTTTCTGGTTGACTCTCCACGATGAGCCCATGGGGTTGGGATTGCTAACTCTGCATCCTAATGAAGAAACGGAGGCTCCGAGAGGTTTAAGAACTCTCCGGGAGTCACATTCTCATTTGCACAGGGACAGTGCCGGGATTACAATATAATTTTTCAAGTAAATGAAAAGGAGAAGGAAGACAGTGGGAGTGAAGGACTGACCATCTGCACACACCCAAATAAGGGAGCTGGAAAGAAAAACCAGGACTGGAAGAAGGAAAAAGAGGAGGGAGGGTGAAGAAGGAAAACAAGGGCACAGGGAGACAAAGGACCCTGCTCTTGATCTGTTCTGTCCAGAGAAACCGCAGCACAAATTGCAGTGGATGGATTCCCTGCTCAGAGTGCCTGTTAGCTCGCGCCTCCCGCCCAGGGCCAGGGAGGAGACTGCTGGCGTCGGCTGCTGGTGTCTAAGGGCACCCGCAGGAAAATCCCAAGGAACCCTCGGCGTCTGGGGTCATCCGATTAAAGGAGGCAGTGAGACTGCAAATGGAGGCGACAGGGGGAAGGGGAGAAAAGGGGGTGGCGAAGGCGCCGCTGAGCCCTTTGACCTTCTGCCTGCGCTAACCTGATATAACAAATAGTCCTGGAAAACCAAATAGTATTAACCCTTGGAGCCAGGTCAACCCCATCTGCATTTGCTTCCCAGAGGGTTTAACTCTTTCTTGGAGCCCTGGGATCATCACAGCCCTGCTCTTCTATGGGTCCAGACGGACCGGATGAGATGCTCCTGGGAGGAGTGGGGGCTTTGGCATCTGGGCATAATCAAGCAGACATGAAGTGCCCGCTGCCCATCCAAAACTGGACAAGAGCTTCTAGAGAGAAAAAGGATGTCTAGATTTTTTAAAATCTCCCTCTATTCTTCCTCTTCAGACATTGCTATCTGGGAGTCCTATACCCAAAGTCCCCGCCCATCTCCAGCCTTAAACAGACTGATAATAATGAAGGTGATGACGATAGTGGTGATGCCATGGGAGTCATTTATTGCTCTGTGCCAGGACTATACTAAGAACTCTGGTGAATTATCTCATTTAACCGACAAGTCAATCTTATGAAATAGCACCCTCCATCCACTCACAGCTAATTTTAGCTGTCTCCCATGTGCCAGACACCGGGCTAAGAGCTAACAGCATGTTGGTGAGATATCCACTGGGGCACGGTAGCTAACCCAAGACTTAGTGACTTAGCACAACAGCCACCCAAGATCTCACACAATCCCGGGAGTGGCTTAGCTGAGTGGCTCTGGCTCAGGGCTTTTCATGAAATTTCAGTCAAGACGTCAGCTAGGGCCACAGTCACCAGAGAGTTGGACTGGGGCTGGAGGACCGGCCTCCGAGGTGGTCCACTCCCATGGTTGGCGAGTGGATCCTGGCTAGGGGCACGAGGCCTCAGTCCCTGGCAGGGGACCTCTCCATTGCCCTCATAATATGGCAGCTGACTCGCCTCCAGAGCCAGTCATCTGACAGAAGGCAAGGTGGAAGCCACAGGGTCGTTGGGGACCCAGTCTCAGCAGCCACAATATCCCGTTGGTGATCCAGGTCACCCGCTTTGTATGAGAGGGAACCACACGGGGTATGGAGACCAAACCTGGGATCATGGCAGAACATTTTGGCAGTCGGCCACTCCAGCTGGTGAAGACAAAGACATGGAAACTATGTTTCTGATGCTTACTATGTATTGGACTGTTGTGCCATTTTAACACTGAGGAAAACAAAAGCCACAGAGAGAATAAGCAACTGATTCAAGGTTCACATTTAGGAGTGTAAGAGCAGATGAGTGAAACTGCCACCACGTGACACCCCAGCAGGCTTCCCCCATCTTCTCCACCTCTGGGCAGCCAGGATCCCAGGGTGGACCAAGCCACTGAGATTTCAGCTTGGCAGGAACCAGCACCCCAGGCTTGGCCAACCTCCAGCAACCTCACCCCTCCTGTGCTCTCCGTGGATCACTTATTCCAAGAGCCCAGCTATAAATATCCACTTAGTGAAGTGTCTGGCTCCTCGGGCACCCTCTCCTCCCCACCACCCCCACGGCCTGCACCCAGCTCAGGCGATGCCAGCGTGCAATCAGTCTGCAATCTGAGTCCACTCTGCACACCCAGCACCGACTGGCTGCCCAAGTCAGTGGGCTGGAGCTTGCTGGCATGCCCCCAAGACCGCTATTGTGAGTTAATGGCACAGCAACTGGCTGTTAAAAATACTAATTAACATTAAATAGGTGATGTTATGCTGATAACTTACAGGCTGCCCCAATTCTTGATTTTCCTCTCTTCCTTCTGCACTGTCGTGTAATGCCTTGGAGTACGCAAGGAGTCAGGAGTCCCGTGGACACAGACACGAGCTTGCGGCCAGGGACAAGCACACACAAATGGCCACTAGCTCCCATCAACCCAGAGAAGCCTAAGGCTGGGGATCTGGCAAGATCAGCAGGACCAGGGCCGAACCCGGGCTGCTTCTGTGCCTCTTTGGCAAGGAGTCTACAACTTGAAGATTCTGGAGATTCTGGGAGAGTAGGAAATGGCAAAAGATGAGAGTGGTCTCCTTCCTCTCCGTGCAATTTGGGATGTTTGCTCTCCATACACAAGACATAAATTTCTTTACCACAGAACACAGTTCAGAGTCATTTTTCTTTTTTATGTTCCCGCTGATCAATGACTAATCATAGTAAAGTTAATTGCTGCTAATAATAGTAACAATTAATTGCTTATCATTATTGAGCATACACGATAGAGACCAGACCCTGAGCTAAGCCTTTACAGTCATTATCCCAGGAAATCTTCACAACCCATTGCAACCAGGAAATGTAGGCTCAGAGAGGGGATTTTTGCCCAAGGACACACAGCCCAAGGAGTCCAGAATAGAGATTTGCACACAGGTAGCCTGCCTCCCAGTCCAAGGCCTAGAAGGTGGTGACTCAAGGACATTTTTGAGGTGGAGTGGCGAAGGACCCTGGGGCTCATTTTCATTCATGTCCCTCCCTCCTCTAGGTCTGAGTGAGGGACAACCCTATCCCCTCTCCTCAGGGAAGATGAGCTCTTTTCTTTTCCAGCCTGTTCTTCCTCGGGCCCAGGTTCATGGCTGTGGAGGTGTGGCATCCATGGGCCAGGGCAGGAAGCTGGGGTGGCTTCTGGAGGGGACTGGCTTTTGGGGACGTTAGAACAAGTCCCACTGGAGTTCAGGAGGAGAAAGCCGGATTTGCGGTTCCCTGAGCTCTGCCTGCAGCATCCACAGCCCATCTATCCACTCCAGGCCTGAGGAAAGCTCCCAGGCAGCCGAGCTGGAATCAGATCAGAGGGAGGGATCCTGGAAAAGGCACCGCTGTGCCCACGCCCAGGCATTACCTGCTCACTCTCTGCCAGGCACTGGGTCACACAGGGTTCACTGCTGGCTCCACACAGTCCTGCAGGGAGGCTGTATTCTACCCATTTTGTACATGAGAAAGCTGAGCCTCAGAAATTCACGCCTCTCCGGATCTGTGGTTTCCAACTGCCACTGAGGACTTGGGGTGGGGAGAGAGAGGAGGTGGCGGCAGTGCCAGGCCACCAGATCCCCTAAGTGCCCTTCCGCCCAAGCAATGTCCATGAACTCTACTGACCTTTATGGACAGAGCTGGCATGGCTAATGTTTAAAAGTGAGAAAGCTCACAGAAGCAGCATCTCTGCCCCAGGGCAGGGAGCAGCCGCTCTGACGAGCTTGAGTTACCAATGCCCCCCAATATGAACTATTCATTGAGTGGCAAATGCCAAGGCTTTCATATGGACTGTTTCATCCGCTACTGACCCAACAAGCCATCTCTTACAGCCCCTCTTGGCACAGGAAGCTGAACCTCAGAACAATGAAGTTCTTTCTCAAGTTCACGGAGTTAGCAGGTAACCAAGTCAAGGCTGGTACCTAGAGAGTCTGTCGGAGCCCACATGGGAAAGGCAGAATGATGACACGCCCCCCCCCGCCCCCCGCCCAAAGAAAAATGCCTGTGTCCTCATCCTTGCAACCTGTCAATACATTAGGTGGCACAGGGACCTGGCAAAGGGCCTGGCAGATGCGATTAAGTTAAGGACCTCGAGGTGAGGAGCTTATCCTGGATTATCCTGATGTGATCACGAGAGGCCCTGACTGAGTCACAGGAGGGGCGATGAGAGAAGCGGAGTCGGAGACGTTTGAAGATTCTGTGCTGCCAGCTTTGAGGAGGGAGGAGGGAGGAGCGGGCCATAGGCCAAGGGGTGTGGACAGCCTAGGAGCTGGGAACGGCGTGGATTCTCCCCGAGAGCCTCCAGGAGGAACACAGCCCGATTTTCGTCCATGAGGCCCGTTTTGGACTTCCATCCTGCAGAATGTGAAATACCCAATGCATGTGTTTTCAAGCCACCAAGTGCGGAGTAATCGTTACAGAAGCACCTGGACACTGTTACCCTGGTCTCCCCCTTGGATGCCTCTGCTTGCTTTTCATTGTTGCAGGATCATCTTCAGCCTGGAGTACCAACCAAAGTCTTTTCTCCCCGCTAGACTGAGACATGGGGAAGCATCTGCAACACCAGTCATCCCTACTGAAGGGATGGGGTTAAGTGGCCTGAGCCGCTCTGGATGCAGGAACAGCTGGGCAATAAATGCCCATTTCAGCCTCGCCAGTGGGCATGGCCCCACCCCCAGCCTCGTCATCCAAGGAGCAGATGGAAGGGAGAATTCCATGGTGTCCCAGTGGGCTCCAGGGGTCACTACCTGGGGTCCTCACCCACTCCTCAGCCTCCCCGGGAAGGCAGGCGCCTGGCCATCCTGTCATCTGGAATCCCTCCTGGAGGAAGCGTGGCGTCAGGCCTTAATGGGGTGATGAGTCGGAGGCGTCAGAACCACTGAGTTCAGCTCCTTGAGGACGACTTCGCCTGGGCTGGCACCGGAGGCCGGAGGAGGCCACAGCTGGAGACGGGGAAATGGGCCTTTGGGGGCCTGGTGGAGCCTCCTCGGCCCCAAGGGGGCTGGGTGACCAGGCTGCCACTGGCCTCTTAAAGCCCATTACTTGCTGCCTTTGGCTTGGGAGCTGGGAGCAGAGCATCTATCGGCGCAGATTGGGCCCAGCGGATCAATGGCTGGGTCTCCGGGCCCTTCCTCCCCCGCCCCTCCGCCAGCCCCTTCCTTAACTAGATGTGGGCGCCAGACCCACAACAAGTCCTCGGCAGCTGTACGTCAAGGGCCATGAAATATTCATCTCTTTTAATCTTCTTCAGGGACCTGCCCAGAGCTCTGATGGGGGTAGAGCAGTCTTCATAAACTTGTAAAGGCTGAGGGGGGAGAACGGGAGGGGGTGGGGCAGCTCTTTCTCCAAAGACATCCATCAGCCAGCATTTCTATCGCACCCTCTGTGCACCCGAAGTTGCTGAACACTTGTGCATCCACTCGGCCGTTTTCACAATGTTCGTTCACCTGGGCTGTTAGTCATATCTCTTTCCTCAGTCTCACTTTAATCAATAGCTTCCGGGAAATCACAATGCCAGGTTTACTTTTCCTTTTTTTTCCTAAAAAATTCATTAATGTGTATATGTATATACATATACTCATATAAATTATTACTATATACTCAAAAACTAAAAGGTATATGTTTTTAAATCATCTAGATACATGTCCCACCCTTTGGAGACACCTGGGACTTCCACCTTGCTCACTTCTCAAATGAAAGGAAGGCTCACTTCTGAAGCTGAGGCTCAGAGAGGTCAGTGACTTGACTAAAGTCACACAGCAATATGGGACCAATCCTGGGTTCAATCCCAGGCATCTGAACAAGCACAAATATAGCTTCTTTTAATCACTTTTTTTCAGGATGTTTTGGGACGACTCATTGACTAGGACTTTCACCTTCTGCTTTGCCTCTTTCGTAAATGGAGATCCTTTCTTAGTTTGTGTCAAACTGTCTGTTTGAAACACACACCCCTTCTACCTTATTATCCTCGAGACCTGGAAGAACAGGACTTAGTGATGGTTTCTTGACTGAATACACAGGAGCCAAGAAACCTGGAGCTCCTTGAATGTCTGTTTTCCCTGCCCTCCCCCTCACTGGGCCACCACAGGCCCTGCCCAGGTGAGTCCTGAGCAGCACTCGCTCTGCTAGCCCGGCCCCATCTCTCCAGCCAAGAGGACCTCCCTCTCTCACCTGGGTGCCCACAGCAGCCTCCTTCACGGGTCCTGCTCCCTTAGTGAGATGTGGACACCAGACCCATAGCAGACCCAGCATTCTGTCTGCATTCTCCCCACAGGGCAGGGCGACTGTGCCTCCACCTTCTCATCCACATAATGGGGAGAGGAGTGGTGTCCTGAGGCTTGAGACACACACCCATGGTGCACTGTGTCATTCCAGGCCTTGCTGTGTGGTCAGCAAATGTGTCCACAATGCCCATCAGCAGTGGGGAGAATCGCGGGCCATCCCAGGTGACCAGGTGGCCTTGCGCACAGTTGGGGACTGCAGGCATCATCTAAGCCTCCCCCACCCCAATAAAAGGTAGCCCGCGTTCCTCCCCCTGATGGCAGGGACAGGCTGGAGCTCCTGGAAGTGGAGGCTTTCCAATGCTAGAGCAGTCCCTTCCCCACAACGCTAAGAAAACAAGGCCTGGCCTGGGCCACACGTGGCAGGTCTGCCCCTGAGGCTGGGCCCAGAGGTCAGCCTGACCCCCGTGATTGCTCCCTGACACTTCCTCCCTGCCAGCCACCCCCACCCACTAACCCCTGGATCTCTGGAATAAGCGGGGCTCTGTTAGGCCGGGACCTTCAGGTGTCACCACCCAGCTGCTGAGCCCGCCAGCCCTTCAGGCAGGTGGGCCTGAGTGCCGGAAGCGCCGGCACTTCCTCCAGCCCTGATGGGGTCAGGGATGGCGGCTAATTGGAGGAGGCCGGGCTGATGCCTGTCTCCGGCTTCCTGCCGCCTTGCCTGGGGAGGTCACTGTGGGCAGTGGCCCTCCACCACCCACCCCCAGCCTCTGCAACACAGACAGAAGTTCATTCCCAACTGCAGGTATTTAACTGGCCAACTTGCAAATGCTCTACTGAGGCCTAGTCTCTCCATGTTCCCCCGAAACTCACATGCTCAACCCTTGAGAAAGGCTCCAAGAACTGCAATAACCACTGTAATAATAGGCTCTAGTTTCTCAGTCCCCATTCTATGCCAGTTACGATAAATCCTCTATTCGTCAGCGCAGGCCAGCTGCTGTAACAAGCAATCCCCAAACTCAGTGACTTGGCTGTGGAGGGGTTATTTTGTCTGGGGTGGTCAGGTTAGGAGCTGCTGGAGACTGCAGACAGAGACAGCAGGGAAGAAGGGGCAGGAGTACCAGGAAGGGCTGCTGGGCTCGCTGATGGCTCTCTGGAGGTGATGGGCTGGAAGTGAAAGTGAGAAAGTCGGCGTGGTGAAGGGTTGCTGTATCAGTCAGGGCCCTCCAGAAACACAGAACCAATAAGAGATCTGTTTAAAGAACTGGCTCACTTGATCATGGCAGCTGGCAAGGCTAAAACCCGCAGGCAGTATTGAGGCAAAATTTTTCTTCTTCAGGGAAGTGTGTCTTTCCTCTTAAGAACTTTCAACTGATTAGATGAGGCCCACTCACATGATAGAGGGGAATGCCCTTTCTTAAAGGCAACGGATTGTAGACGTTAAGCACATCTACAGAATATCTTCACAATAACCTGACTGGCAGGTGACAGTTGCTGGATGCTGTAGCCGGGCCATGCAGACATCTCTCTCACCCTTCCAGTGTTCTCTGTGTGGCTGGTGGGGCCAGGCTCTCCCCAGGCATATATGAGGGAGGGGAGGAGGGTACGCACTGCCTGGGTGAAAGCTGGGGGCTTAATGCCACCTCTTAGAATCACAGCTGGCTGCGGTGGGAGGTGAGGAAGTAGAGGCAAGAGACGGGAAGCCCCCGTGGATTCCTGTGGCGTCAGGCATTGCTAGAGGTGGCACTGCAGAGGGTAGATGCTAGAAAGATGGGCAGTAGTCAGAAATCGAGATTATGGGAGTTGCACTTTCGGGTCAGAGCAAGATTGGGGTATGAGCATGAGTGGGAGTGGTGGGGGCAGGATGGGGCTGAGCAGTGGGTGCTGGGGCACTGTCCACGTGGGTCCTGGGGCATCGAGGGTTGGCGAGGAAGGACACTGAGTGTGCACACATGAGCCAGGACCTTCCTGGCAGGAGGGGAGGGAACTCGGAGGGTAGGTGGCAGCAACCAGGACCACGAAGGCTGAGGGAGACCCATGGCATGAGCTTCAATGGGGACAGATTTCAGGAGAAGGCAGGGACAATGGTCATCCAGCCGACACCCCCCACCCCCCAGGCCCAGCAGTAAGCAGGGAGGGGAGAAAAATCCCCATCCTTTGACAAGGGCAGGGGAAGCAAGATTCAAAGAAAGAACCAGACTTCAGTGACAGCCAGGGGGCACAAGGAGGTTGCAGCTAAAAAGAGAATTTACTGAGGGCGGATCAGGGTTGGCGGCAGGAGGCCTCAGGAATTGGGAAGGTGTGATACTGGGTCCTACCAGGGCAAGGACAGAGCCTGGACATCCAGACAAAGATGTGCCTGGGACCTCATTGATAAAGATGGAGCATGATGTCTAGAACTCGGTAGTCACTCGATAAATGGTTGTCTAATGGCCACATCCCTCATTGCCACGCAGGCAACACGTGGTGGCCCAGTGCGGGTGCCGAGGCAGCCTTCCCTGCCACTTAGCCGGCCGGATGACACTGAACCACTGAACAAGGGACCCCCACCTCTCTGAGTCTCCCTGTCTGGGATTTAAGGCCCATCAACACCTACCTTCCCAGGATGGCTGGAGGTCACATCCCCTGGCTCCTAGCAGGTACATCACAGAGCGGCTTCTCTACCACCAGGGACCCCTGACCACTGAGCAGTCACAGCAAGCACTCTGTGCCGCCTGACTTACTGTGTGACCCCAGAAAGCCACGTTTCCTCTCTAGGCCTCAGTTTCTCTGCTCTGTGAAATGGGAGGATGGCCAAACCACTGCCGTCTTGCATGATAACAGACAGAAACCACATTATATAGAGCTGGGAGGTCTAGTACAGTGATGGCGAACCTTTTGAGCTCGGGGTGTCAACATTTTGAAATACCCTAACTTAACTCTGGTGCCGTGTCACATATAGAAATTTTTTTATATTTGCAACCATAGTAAAACAAAGATGTATATTTTTGATATTTATTTTATATATTTGAATGCCATTTAACAAAGAAAAATCAACCAAAAAAATGAGTTCGAGTGTCACCTCTGACACGCGTGTCATAGGTTCGCCATCACTGGTCTAGTATGAGGCCACTAGCATCTGTGAGTAGCTACTGAGTGCCTGGACTGTGCAGTCCAGACTGAGACAGGCTGTCCGTGTAAAAGACACGCAGGACTTGGAGCAAACAAAGTAAAATATCTTAATGCTTTTACATCGATTACAGTTAAAACAATACTATTTTGTATACATAAGGTATTTATTAAAGATCATTTCATCTTGTTTTCTTACTTTGTTTTTAAATGTGGCTGCTAGAAAATTATTTTATGTCATTTATTTATCTTTTAAAGCATAGTGTGTTGATTTTTAGAGAGAGAGGAAGGGAAACATCGATGTGAGAGCATAACATCAGTTGCCTCCCGCACGCCCCCTACTGGGGATGGAGCCCACAACCTGGGCATGTGCCCTGACTGGGAATGGACCCAGCGATCTTTTGGTGCACAGGACGAAGCCCAACCAACTGAGCCACACCAGCCAGGATGCTGCTAGGAAATTAATTGCCTACATGGCTCACATTATATTTCTAAGCCACACTGCTGTTCCAGAGCAGAGGCTGGCAAACTGTGACCTGTGGGCCAAATCTGACACGCTGCCTGTTTTTATATCACCTGTGAGGACTTTCATATGTTAAATGGTTCAGAAACAAATTGGAAAAGAAAAATATTTCATGACATGGGGGAATGGTATGAAATTTAAAATGTGGTGTTTACAAATAAGGTTTTATTGGAATGCAGCCCAGCCCATTCAGTGGCATATTGTCTAGGTCTGCATTCTCGTTGCCAATAGCAGAGAGAGAAGCTGGGACCCTGTGTCCACCAAGGCAGAAGCTGCTCTCTGGGCCTGGAGAGTGAAGGTGTGCTGACTTCTGCTCACAGCATTAGTTTTCCACCTTCACTGTGTATCCGGTCCAGCTGTGGAATCTGAAAATGCAGGTTACTTGGCCCTAGTCCCCAATTCAGTGGGTGTGGGACTGGGACCAGGAATCTGCATTTTGATTTTTTTTGTTAATCCTCACCTAAGGGTTTCTCCCCCCCCCCCAATGCTTTTCAGAGAGAGAGTGGAAGGGAGGAGGAGAGAAACATCAATATGAGAGAGACACATCTACTGGTTTCCTCCTGCACGCGCCACCACAGGGGGTGGGGAGCAAACCTGCAACCCAGGTACATGCCCTTGACTGGAACCCACAACCCTCTAGTGCAGTGGTCAGCAAACTGCGGCTCGCGAGCCACATGAGGCTCTTTGGCCCCTTGAGTGTGGCTCTTCCTAAGCTTTAGGAGTACCCTAATTAAGTTAATAACAATGTACCTACCTATATAGTTTAAGTTTAAAAAATCTGGTTCTCAAAAGAAATTTCAATCGTTGTACTGTTGATATTTGACTCTGTTGACTAATGAGTTTGCCGACCGCTGCTCTAGTGCATAGGCCAATGCTCTAACCACTGAGAAACACCGGCCAGGGCAGGATATACATTTTCATCAGAGCAGCTGCTAGCATTGGCAGGCCCTTACTCCCTTTGCCAGGCAAGGCGCTAAGCTCTTTCTGTGCATCATTTCATTGAACGCTGGTGGGTCAGACACTGGAACCGTCCCCTTTGCACAGAGGAGGACCCTGAGGCTCGGAGGGTGACAGGCCCGACCAGCACCAGCACGGGAGGTGCTCCAGATCCCTTTGTTGTCCAGTAGAGGAATGTGCCCACCCGTCCTGCCGATGACGCCGGGCCTTTGTGCTGGGCCGGAATGTCTTCCTGCCTTTCTCTGCTTGTGTTTACCCCGGATGCTGTGGGCTGAGCTGAGCTGCATCCCAGGGGGCTGCCTTGCAAAGGCTGTGTGTGGCGTCCCAGGGGTGGGGAGGAGGGGGCTGAGTAGGCTCCAGGCGGAGCTGTGATTTAATAAGCAGACACTTAGGGCCCTGATGCAGGGCCCAGCCCGTGCAGGACAGCCCTCTCTGCTAATTGTCCACTGGCTGCTGCGTCGGCGGCCGCCGTCCTGCCGGCGTCTCCTGGCTCATTAGGGAAGGGAAGGGGGGGCTCTGGGAAGAGCCCCCTCCAGCTCCAGTGACTTCCGAGATTTTTATCACACTGGACAGCACGGTTCCATCCGCTCATCTAAAGGAGGATCAAAACAAGGTCAGTCCTGTCCTGGGTGTCGCCCCCCAGGCTTGGCTTGGAAAGGACACAGGCTCTGGGTTCAAATCAAGATCATGAGCAAGAAACTCAAATCCTCTGGGCTCTGGGTCCCTGCCTGCAAAATGGTGATGGCACAGCATCTTCCTCTCAGAGGCACCGTGGTCTCTGGAGCTGGGCAGCCTGGGTTCAATCCCAGCATCACCTCTGATGAGCTGTGTGACTTGAGCAAGTGACCGAACCTCTCTGTGCCTCCGTTTCCTCATCTCTAATAGGGCTGCTGCAAGGTTTAAGTGGCTTTCCAGAGGGACCAGGACCTGGGCCATGTGCATTTGCTCCTGTTATTGTCTCCAAGTGTTATAAGATGAAAATAAGGCAGAATGGAAAAGTGCAACAATAAAGATGATTTTTACTTATGGCCATTTCTTCAGGAAGTGGTTAGAAGATGCAGCAGAGACTGGCTGGCTGTTCCTCCAATCCCCTTGCTCCTCCTCCCAGCACCCAACCAGTTCGCATTTCCCAGACTCTCTTAAGCTTGGGGGGACGGGGGGCACCATGTGATTGAATCTGGAAGCTGAGCTGTGTGGTTTGCTGCCTCTGAGCCTGGCTGTCCTTATAAATACCTCTCTCTCAGGGTCCTCACACTCTTCCCCGGGGTCCTATTTCTCTTCTGCATGGAGAGGATACTCAGGCATAAAAGGAGGCAGCGTCCAAGGTGGAAGGCCCCTGGGCCTGAATGACTGCATGGAGTCGTTCCTTGCTGCCACCCCGCCCAGAAATCAGCAAGAAACAGATTGGTTTTGGGTCAAGACACAGACATTTTGGAGTTGCTGCTGCTGCTTTAGCAACTGGCATACCCTGACTGATACAGAAGACAAGAGTGTCCCGGGCTAGTTTCTGTGGACAGCTGTTGTCACATTCTAGGGAGAACATTGGGCCACAAAGCAGAAACGGCAGATGCTCCAGATTCAGTTCACTTGTCTCCTATGTGACTTTGATTGAGTGGAGTAAGCTCTCTGAGCTGTCACTTTTTTCCCTTGAAAAGAGAGATATAAGAGCTTCATCGGGAGCAGTTACAAGGATTCCCAGACGTGCATCTGTGACAGTGTCTAGAACATGGGGTGCATGATCGGGGCTTTGAAGCTGCTGTTCCATTCTATCCCCATGGGAGCAGCTTCTGCCCTCAGAGTGGCTCATGTCCCCACCCCCGACTGTCTTCTGCATCCTTGGGTTAGGGGTAGGTCATCCTTTCCCCAGTGACAGGCTGGGTGATGAGGTGTGGGAAGGAACATCTCAGGTGAGCCTCAGAGACTGCCCCCGGCATCCATTCTCCTAGGGACCCCGAGGTCTGGCAGGCCTCAAGGGGACCAGACGGGAGGCTGCAGAGACTGATGCGCAGCGAAGGTGTGGTTCCCTCTTCCTGGAATGCTCTTCCTGCTCCTCTTCAGCAGCTGGCTCTTTGCCACCCTTCAGGCATAGCCCCTGGACCTGCTCACTGAAGTAGGTCTGCTGGTCAGCTTCTCTCACAGACCTGATTCTTCTCTTTCATAATAACCATTATTACAATTTGTAACATTGTATTCATTTGTGTGATAACCTATTTATTATCCCCAGAGGATAGCTGCCTAGAGGGCGGGAACATTTGTATAAAGGATTTTATCTGCAGGGTTCACTATTTTAGTGGCAGTAACCAGAGCAGTGAGCGATAGTTGGTTGAATACTTGAATAAAGGCCAAGCTTTGACACCTGTCAGCTGAATAACCTTCAGTAACAACGTTATTTAATCAGGGTGAGTTTAATCATGTATAAAATATACAAAAGTGTCTTATTATAGTGAAAAATAAAGGACTTTTTTTGCCTGGCTGGTGTGGCTCAGTGGTTGAGTGCCGACCCATGCACCAAGAAGTGATGGTTCAATTCCCAGTCAGTGCATATGCCAGGGTTGCAGTCTTGATCCCAGTAGGGTGTGTGCAGGAGGCAGGAGGCAGGAGGCAGCTGGTCGATGTTTCTCTCTCATTGATGTTTCTATTTCTTTCTCCCTCTTCCTTCCGCTTTCTCTAAAAAAAACCCCAAACAAACAATAAAACATTTTAAAGATATCAAAAATTAAAAAAAATAATAAGGGCTTTTTAAAAATTATCATTCAGTGCTGGGCACATAGTAAGGACTCAAGAAATGGTCATTTCTGCTGTTGCTGCTGGAAGGGGTGCTGGTAGCTGTCTTGGGTTAGGTTTCCTCAGAGCAGACCCCGAGCTAAGGATGGCTTATCTAGAAGGTGACCCTGAGAAGCAGAGAAGGGATGGCAAAGGGAATGGTACTATTTTCAGGGGCATGCAGTGAAGCCCGGCTCTCCTGCCCTTGAGCATGGGCAGAATTTAGTGAGTCACCTCTAACAGATAGAAGAAAGTGAGAGTGTCCATGGGATCGTGTGTAACTTCTGAGAATAGTTCATAAAAGCCAGCAAAACTTCCACATTGGTCTCTGTTCCTCTAGGATCACTCACCCAGTGGAAGCCAGCAACCATGGCAGGAGACACCCAAGCTATCCTCTGGAGAAGCCCAGGTGGTGAGCAACTCAGGCTTTCTGCCCCAGGCCTGGGGGTCCAGCCACGCCCTCAGATGACTACAGCCCTGGACAACATCTTGATGGTACCCCCCTCAGAGAACCTGAGCAAGATCCACTAAGCCATGTCTAAAATACTGCCCACAACAACAATGAAATGATAGACACTGATTGCATTAAGCCACTGAGTTTTGGGGTCATTTGTTATGCAGCAATGGATAACTGATACACTGCATTGTGGAGCAGATCCCCATGGGGGCCAGTGAGGAACTCAATCCTATGGGGAGCTCTGGGAGACTGCAAACAGAATACGCTCCAGAGCTAAGCCTGTGAAGAAGCTGGGTGTTTCTTTTCCAACACCCACCATCACTGGTAGAGCGAGCTCCTGGGGCATTAGACCCCAATATTTCTAGCGTGCTCCTCCCTGAGGCCAAAGGAAAGCCCTCAGGTGGAAAGCAGAGGGTGCCTAGACTTGGTGCCACAGGAATATAGAACAGTGGGTTTTGAGGGAATGTTGGTGGAGTACTGACATTGTCTGTTATAGTGGTAGACATGAAAGATTTTTTTATAGGTTCCCAAATTCCCCATTTTTTCTTTTTTCATAAAGAGGAGGCATTAAAAGTTATTATGAAATGTTTGTTATTATGAAACAGGTAAACAAATGTTCGTTTGTTTACCTGTGGGGATGTTTCATGATAACAAATTCATCAATCTGAAGGGTTCCTAGTTGGGGAAAGTGGAAGTTTGTTGTTTGTTTGTTTGCTTGCTTCTTTCATAAACGTACAGGGTAGGGGCATAAAAGCCACATACAACAGAGCGCCTCATTCTGACATTGAATGTAACGCAGTACAATTAGGCAACGCAGGTCTCGGAAAATGGCCTCTTTCTATTACCTCATAAAATATCTGATACTGAACTCTGTAAATTACATCAGTGCCTTTGAACAAACATCGACTTCTTTTTAATAAATAAAATGTTCAAAATTATTTCCTGGAAGTGCATTTTAGACATTAATAACTGGCTTCAAATGAAATTCCATTTCATAGCGATAAGCAAATGTAATTTCTGGAAACTAAAACAGTGTGTGAGGCTTACCTGCTCCAGCAGGGAAAGGAAATATTGAGCTAATGTGGCCATCAAGATATATAACCTGCTACTTCTTGAATAAACCAAATTCCATCCCTAAACACAGAGGGCTCAGAAATTCAGACCCAAGGACATAAATATACGGTATTTCCTGGAATTAGTTTCATATGTTTTATACATTGCCGTTATCAATTGATCTGACACGACATCTTAGGCAGTTTTAAAATTACATATTGTGCATCAGAAAAATCTACATTTTCGTGGCATCTGGTACTCTGTGTTATCAAAAGCACGTAGTTATTTAAGTAAAAGAAAAAAAATCAATATTTCCACATCATTAAAAGAAGAAGAATTGCAATAGTAGGAATCTTTGTCTAGTCCTCGCATTGGAGGTCAACAAACTGCGCCCATGGACCCAGTCTGCCTCACCACTCTCATAGGGCCCACGAGCTAAGAATGCTTTTACATTTTAAAATTATTATTACTTTTTTAATCCTCACCTGAGGATATTTTTCCCATTAATTTTTAGAAAGAGTGGAAGGGAGGGAGGGAGGGAGTGGGGGAGAGAAAGAGAGAAACATCGATGTGAGAGAGACACATTGACTGGTTGTCTCCCAAATGCGACATGACTGGGGCTGGGGATCAAACCTGCAACCCAGGTATGGGCTGGCCCTTGTCCAGGAATCGGGAATTAAACCCACGACCCTTTGGTACTCAGGCCAATGCTCTAACCACTGAACCACACCTGTCAGGGCTGGTTTTACATTTTTAAATGGTTGGGGGAAAAAACAGAAAAAGAGCTTGTGACATGAAAATCATATGAAATTCCAAGTTCAGTGTGAGTAAAGTTTGACTGGAATTCAGCCATGCCTGTCATTTACCTGTTGTCTGTGGCTGCTTTTGCTGCATTAACACAGCTGACCTATGACCTGCAAAGTAGAAAATATTTACTACCTGGCCCTCTAACGGAAGACATTTGCTGATCCCTGCACTACACCCTCCCCATCGCCACTCGAGGGAGTTAAAAAAGGAAGTTTTATTGAGGACTCAGAATACTGGGAAGGGTAGACATCCATGTTCGGCTTTATGCACCATTCACTGCCCAGGGTCTCCTGGAAGCCTACACCAGCATAGCAAAGACAGGACAGGTCCTGGGGTGAATGGCATCCCCAGAAAACCCCAATCAGAGTCACTGATGGTCAGACAAGCCCCAATAATGTGTCCCCCACCCACACCCAGAGTTGATTTGTCTGAGTGAGTGAACTACATAAATTGCCTTCACTATCTTCTTCATTTGAACCTCTGGAGACACATATACGATCAAGCAGGAGGAAGAACAGTGGCTGAGGAGGTGGGATGGGACAAGGAGCAACAGGCAAACGCTTCAGCCTTCGAAGTCTATTACCATCTCTTTCTAAGAAGCTTGGTAGATCTAGTTTGATCCCCATTCACCTGAGGTCACTTTAAAAAAATGGTCCTATTATTTCAACTTTCTTTTTGAAAACCTTATGTTTAAAATGACAAAACCAACACAAATAGATAAAAATTGCACATGTTCCTCATGGTAGATTGTTAACATTTTGCTCTGTCTTCTAGGTGCATTTGTGGGCATGCATGTGCTTCATACTCCGGTGAGGACCTCTACGCCAATCAGATTTCTGCAGCATCACTAGTGCCTGCCCAGGGAGCCCTTTAATTTAGTCAATCAGTCCCCGGTTGTTGGGCGGTTGTCAGCTTTTTTGTTTTGTTTTAATAATTATAAATAATGTGTGGATGAACATCTTTAGAACTAAATAATTAGACACATCCCTGAGTATTTTCTTAGAATATATTTGAAAAACTAGTATTGAGGTCCCCAAGTGGACTCATATTGTAAAGACATTTGATACACATTATAAAACTGCCCTTGGGAACGGTCTTTCCTCCCGCATTGCGTGATAGTGGCTGTTACATCTGCACACATGCATGCACACACATTCATTTGATATTTTCTGAGAACCTGTTATGTGCCAAGCACTTTCTAGGTACTGGAAATATAAGCAAAGGAATGTGAGGGGGAAAAACAACAGAAAAAAAATCATTTGTATGCCGCTGAATATGTTCATCTAACTATCCATCATCCATCTATCCATCCATCCACCCTCCACTCATCTATTCTCCATCCACCCATCCTCCATCCATCTATCCAGTAACTCTAAGCAGTAACTCCTGCCCTCATGGAGTTTATATTCTAGTGGAGAGAGATAATAAAAAATATGTAGTATGTTAAATGGTAATAAGTGCTAAAGAGGAATGAAAAAGGATAGGGAAGGGACATCTGAAATGTTGGTGCATAAATAAAATGCCAACATTAAATAGGACCATCAGAGAAGGTCTCCCTGAGAAGGGACCTGTGAGCGAAGACCTGAAGGAGTGAGGACTCACTGCGGACATCTGACAGGAGATCATTCCAGACAAAGGAAAAGCAAGGGCAAAGTCCTTGAGGCATGACTGTGCCCGGGAGGGTGTGAGGAGTAATACAGTGGTCAGTGTGGCTGGAGCAGAGAGAGAGAGAAGGAGGGGATGAGGTCTGAGTTACAAGGTGTTGGGTCATAATAGAAACTTGGCTTTTGATGTGAGTGGTATGTGAAACACTGGGGCAGAAAAATGACAATTCTATGTCTTAATAGAATAAATCTTGCCTCTATGTTGAGAACTGAACTGAAGGGGAACAGCTGGGAACAGGAAAGGTTATTTAGGAGGCACTGGACTAATCCGGAGGGAAATGTGGTGACGTGCCCAGGTGACAGTTATTTAGGAGGCACTGGACTAATCCGGAGGGAAATGTGGTGACGTGCCCAGGTGACAGTAGTGGAAGGGATAAGTGGTATATTTTGATTACATGTCAGCTAATTATATACATAGATGCACAGATAGGTGGATGGGTGCATAAATACATGGGTGGATAGATAATGGGTGGATGATAGACGGATGCATGGATGGATGGATGCGTGGATGCATGGATGGATAGATGGGTGAAAAGACAGGATAGGACAGGATATCTATCTATAATAATAGAAGCGTAATATGCTAATTAGACCGGACAGCCAGACATCCTTCTGGACGAAGCCAGGGTTGTGAGGGCCAAGGCAAGCTGCCGTGGCTGCAAGGGCCGAGCCCCTTGCACAAATTTCGTGCATCGGGCCTCTAGCAATATATAAGTGAACATATAATAGAAGGGAAGACCAGTAAGATTCTTAGCTTAACCTAGAAGGGTGGACACAGCACATTCTTTTTTTTCATTATATTCAGCATTTCTTTGCAGCCATGCTGAATTTTAAAAGTACTTAAACAGCTTCTGAAAAACTGTAGTATAGGCTTTTCTGTCTTTTTCCAGTATAGAATTTGACTCAAAAGTAAAAAAAAAAAAAAGTTTTGCTTGTATACAATGCTTTCTTTAATCTTTATGGTTATTTTTGTTCCAAGCGTGGTATTATTTATCTATTTATATTGTATATGTAAAAAGTGATAATTTAAATGTTTTTACATGAAACTGTGATGTTCTCTACTCTGGGTGTTCTGGGTCTTAAAGTCATGGCAAGGGTATTCATGCAAATGTGCACCTGTAAACT
>NW_005871274.1:927659-966037 GCF_000147115.1 Myotis lucifugus | reverse complement strand
GACTTATTCCTTACCTCATCAATATTGGAGGTAGATATTATTGTAAAAATTTATAGAGGAAGAACTGAGATTCAGAGTTGTCACTCCCTTGAGGTCAAACAGCTAACAACCTAAGAACTGGCTGGGAAGCATGTCCTCCAACACCAAAGAAAATATGGGGGAGAGAAAGGAGTGGAGGGGGGGGGAGAGAGTGAGCAACTAGCCAGCTTCTTTGTAAGTAAAAGGATCAGAAATGGAGGAAAGGGATTAATAAAGACAGTCACTTGGAAGGAGACAAGGATCTTTCCGTATTAGATGACTGGATATGACACAGTGGAGACTGCATCCGCGCGCGTCATGCCCTTTCTCCAAGGCTGCAGTTATTTATCTGCTTGAGCTCTTGTTTTTTCCCTTGCTTTAAAGTGAAGTGCGCAAACATTCTTACTTCAAAGGGGAAAAATCCTCATAAATGTCATTTTACTGCCGGCCTAGAAGAATAGCATCAACAGACCCTGAAAATATGGCCGGGGGTGGGAGGCGGGGGAGTAGGGACTCCAGGCACATCTGTGATGAAGAGGGAGAGCGGTCACTGGCCACTTCCTCTAGAAGGGAGGGCAGCCCAGAATGAACCGGCTGAGCACAGGCCTGTAGCAACGAAGAGCATGGCACTGCTGAAGTTCAAACCCCAACTGTGCCTCTTTTCAGCTAGACAAGTCTCTCAACAACTCTGAGCCTGGTTTTTTTCACCTGTAAGATGGGCATGATTTAACAGTAACCACTGCAGGGAGGCCTTGTTAAGATTTTTAAAATTAACAAATGGAAAGGGCCTAGCACACAAATCCTTAGCAGAAAGCAGCTATTGTCTCTGGGCATCTTTTATATGAATTGAGCTGATTGTCCTGCCACTGCCTGTGATAGAAAGTGTGGGGGAGGTGTCTTCTCATACATGTGGACGTTCCAGATGTAAATTATCAGGGGAGATGCAGATACCCAGGTAAGAAATGGGAATCTGGAAGGCAGGCTGTAGAAAGTGGCTGACACTATTGACTAGAGACTCAAGATTATTCCCACTCCCTTCTTGGCTACCTCCCACCAAAGAGGCTAGGAAGTCAGACACACACATTGTCAGCCTCCCTTGCAGCTATGGGGTTCAGAAACATAAATGAAAGTCTGTTGGGAGAATTTTGGAAACTTTGTAGTTCAATAAAAAGGGACAGTTGAAACTAGCAAAGCCCTTTCTGGTGTCTCTTTCCCTCCTCCCCTTCTGGGAATGCAGAAAGTGACCAGCTCATGGCCATGAGGGAAAGCCCAAGAGAGTCATAACCGTTTCCTAGGCTTATTGACCCAACAGACTTCTGTTATTTGCGTGATTCAAGTCACTGGAGTCAGGTTTTCTACTATTTGCATTCCCAGCTAATACAAACTCAAGAGAGAGAAGTCCTTCCTCCTTAAGCCCAGCTCCCTCGGATCTCAACTTCAAGTAGCCTAGATGTATCTGAGGGTACTTCCAGCTTGTGGGGAAATGCTGGCCTCTGCTTTACCAATTGCCAAAAAATAGGCAGGAGACACCCTAATGATGCTTCAAGCTGAGATGCACATAACAAAGATGGGACAAATTGTCTATCTGCTTTCCCTTCCCTCTTCGTTTATCTCCCTGTGTCGTCCCAGAGCCCTCAGCAAAGTGCTTTTAGCAACCTGGCCTCTGACGGTCTAAACCAGGGGTGGGCAAACTTTTTGACTCGAGGGCCACAATGGGTTCTTAAACTGGACCGGAGGGCCGGAACAAAAGCATGGATGGAGTGTTTGTGTGAACTAATATAAATTCAAAGTAAACATCATTACATAAAAGGGTACGGTCTTTTTTTTTTTTTTTTAGTTTTATTCATTTCAAACGGCCGGATCTGGCCCGCGGGCCGTAGTTTGCCCACGGCTGGTCTAAACGGAATTAATAGAGTTGTGCATCTATGTAGGCAAGATTGCTGAATGGCGAATGGGGACAGGCCAAGGGAAACTGCTCTCTTGGAAGAAAGGAAATCATGGCTTCAAGATCTCCTCACTTCCTTGACACCATGAGGGAGCAGAGGCTGATTTTATTCAGGGGCCCGGCAGAACCCTAGCTGCCTCAGCAGAATTTTCCACACAGTGTTCCTCCTAAACTGGCTCGGCTAGAATAGGAGTTCATAGACCTCTGGGCACCTCAAGCCCATTTACATTGCTTGTTCAATTTTCCCAAAAGCCAAAGCACATGTCTACTTCAGATGCATTTCTTTATGTTCTTCCTTAGAGGAAATGGTTCTGCCACTGCTGTCCTTAACCATTCACTCATGCATGCATGGATTGACTGACTGATTAATGGACTGATTCTGCTAACATTTATTGAGCACCTACTATAGGCCAGATTCACATGGAGTAGAATTTCAAGAATGACAAGCGACACATTCCTGCTTTGGCAAGGACACAATATTCTGTATTCCATCTGTTTCCTGCACTAAACCTTCTGCAAAACTTCCTCCCAATCTTTTCATTTCATAATTTATCACAATAAGAGTCACAATTTTTATTGCTTTTGCTCCAAGAATCTGGTTACAGTTGTTCAAACAGTTTGCTAAGTCACTCTGCAAATACATTTTTAAAAATATCTTGGCACGTCTAGAGTTTTCATTGGAGAATTCTACCTGACTTCATTATGTCTGTACAGAGAGCAGGAGTGTATGGAATGGGATACATTACAAAGCCTTTATAGGAGCTTTGAAAGTGGGGGACCGATTGCCTTGCTTAGGACATATGACCACACCACCACCTGGTGGTAATGTTGCACCTGAAGCCGTGGGAGGAACATGGCTGGGTGACCCCAAACTTAAATTTCCAATGAAACTCATGAATTGCAAAGAGATTTTTTACAGATGAAGCTGAAAGGAGCCAGAGCCCATATAGGGTCACATCTCAGGGATGTGACAAGATGCAGTCGATACTGCCGATCATGATCTCCACCTGCCATGTTCACAGGGGTGGTAACTGTCCGCAGCCATGAAGTGCTGCTCACATGGCTGACTTGGGATATGAATGCCTATTGCCTCCATCTCACAGCTGAGAAAACTGAGGCTCGAAGAGGTTATGGTGCCCAGGGTGTATAGTTAGCAATATAGGAAAACCAGGATCCAAAACCACATTTTTGGATGTTTAAACACCCACTGTCCACAATTAGGAAGGGCGTCATTGTATAGGAAGGGCGTATACCCAGAAGTCAGCGGCCTGGGTCAATGTTATGTCAGAGCACAATGGTATCAAGGCAAGTAAATAAGATGAAGAAATAAGTGACGTGTTACCATCATAGTGACCACACAGACTCCATGTTGGTTGATAGGCCAAGGTGGCCTGTCTTAGGGCAGCTCTGATTTCCCAGAAGCAGAGCCTGAGACAAAGAGGGAAGGGAGGCAAGCCGAGGAGAGAGCGGAGAAGGGGATGAAGGGAACCTATTGATCAAAATCCCACCCACCACCATGACAGGCTGAAGGCTTCTGCCCAGTTCCCGGGTAGGGTGGAGCTGCTGGGAGAGGTCAGGTCTTGGGCAGGGACGACAGCAGCTGTCATCTGTGGAACAGACTGCGTCAGACCCGGCTTAAGCAGCCTGGAGCCCGACCCTGTACAAGTGCCTTCAGCAATGTGAGCCCTGGCCTCGTCCGCACGACGGGCTCTCCCCGCCGGCCCCACTCAGCATCTCCCTGTCCACACCACCCCACGGTGAGACAGGCAGTATTCACTCCAACTGGAAGATGAAAACAAGAGGCAACGGGAGAGGTGAAGTCACCCGTGCAAAGCCACGCTCAGGGCCAGGGCGATTTCACCAGTTCTCCATCTACCTTTACTTTCACCTACTCTGCCCGCTCCCTCGGGAGGGCATTTGGGTCTGAAAGTGAACCCAGAAAAGAGGAGAGAGTCCACGGCTGAGACACAAGCTGGACCTGAGCCGGGGCTGGACTAGATGTCTGTGCACTCATGACAAGCAGCCGGCTCTGGATGTCTGGGCCCCCGGGAGTGAGATTGTCCACGTCCCAGAGACTGGAGTTCACCAGGTCGGACTAATTGGACGTGATGAATGGGGCGCTCGGCATGAAAGCCCTACGCAGAAGCTCCCACCCGACTCAGTAATTTCTTACCCCTCCCAGTCCATTTAGAGCCGGTTTTATCTCCTCTCTGCAGAGCTGCGGAATCAGGATCTTCAGCTCAGGAAGAGCTTTTAAACCCTGACTCGCAGACTCTGCTTTCCTGGGGCCAGAACCAGACACCATGGATGGGTCTGGCCCCTGTAGGTGAAGGTGAAAAATAAAAGCAAGATAATCATAGAAAGAGGGACCATTGGGTGGGTCAAGCATTACTCAAGCATTATTCCATGAATTGCATGAATTCACTCCCTCAATTTTCAAATCCAATATGTGATTATCTCCATTTGACAGACAAGGGCACTGAGGCACAGAGAGGCTAGGTGGCTTAGGGCACACAGCACGTAAGCAGAGGAGCCAGGACTTGAACTCTGGCAGTGTGCCTTCAGGTTTGGGGATAGGCTCCGAATCTCCCCTGCAGCCACCAGTCAAATCAACCTGCTCTTAACCTGGTTGTTTACTTGAGTGTAAAATGCTTCCTTCCCATGCAATGACACCCGCCACTACCAGAGGTGTCACCCCTCCGATGACTCATGTCACCTCACCCCCGTCCCCACCCCTAAGACATGCACAGACAGCTCCCTAGGTCCTCGCCACGCCAAGTTACTTTCCTTTTACATCACGCTCTTTCCACCCCTCCCCATCTTTGCCCGTGCTGTGCCCTCTGCCCGCAATGCCCATAGCCATGTCCTGCTCGCCCTTCATGAACCCAGTTGACCATGTCCACCAACAAACGCATGGATGAAGCACAATGCTAAGTCCAAGTTCACTAAATGACACCATCCTGAGAGGTCCACACCCATTATAATAAACGTCCCACTCTGGTGGGGATAGTGAGCGAGGCTGTGCGTGTGCGGGGGCAGGAGATATATAGGAAGTCTCTGTACTTCTTGCTCAATTTTTCTGTGAATCTAAAACTGCTCAAAAAAATACAATGGACTGATTTTAAAAACTGAAAAAAAAATCATGCCTGTGAACATGTTGTGAGGGCTTCTCCCAGGCCTGGGAAGGAGCCTGGGCAGGTGAGGGAGCCTGGAGCTTAAGTGTCATTAGCTGCCTCTTTTGAGAACAGGTGTAATGAATCACACAGGTCTGGGAACCCACATGACCGGTGTTTAGTAAACAGGTACCTTGAGTACAGATAGAGGCAAATGTACCGGCATCTCAGGCCGGGAGCCTGCCACAGCCCTCCTGGCAGTCAGTATGTTTGCAGGGGCCAGGGAGAAGCCAGCGTTTGTTGAATCTATTAAACGGAGGATGGTAGAGAGTTTCTACTGTCATTACTAACATTTGTTGAGCGTCTACTATGTATCAGACAGTGCCAAGTACTCAGTATAAGATTTTTTTAAATCTTTAAATATATTTTTATTGATTCAGAGAAGAAGGGAGAGGGAGAGAGAGAAACATCAATGATGAGAGATAATCATTGACTGGCTGCCTCCCCCAAGCTCCACACTGGGGATTGATCTTGTAACCCGGGCATGTGCCCTGACTGGGAATCAAACCGTGACCTCCTGGTTCATAGGTCGACGCTCAACCACTGAGCCACGCCGGCCTGGTGTAACAGTTTTTAAATCTTCACAGCAACACTGTTATTATGATCTCTTTAGAGATGAAGAAACCGAGGCTCAGGGAAGCGAAACGAGGTACCAGAAGCCTTCCTTACAGACAGCCGGTGACACTGGGGTTCAAAGGACGGCGCACCTGGCTCCACGGAGTCCCACGGCCTTGATCCAGGGCTCTGGGCGATAGTGTAGCCTCTCTTTTCTTATCATGTGCCCATCGTGCAGTCACGCCTGTGCGGAGGTCTTCCCTGAGGATGTGTACATAAGAATCCACCTGAGATCACAGAGAGCCCTTTTAATTGTGAGGTGTTACATGTAATGGTCAGATCTGATCAGAGAACGGAAACCACTACAGGTATTTCGAGCAGAGGGAGCTTAATAGAGGGAACTGACTCCCCAGCTGATGGAGGACTAGGAAGCCAACAGGAAATGGTGGAGCCATCCAGAAGCTGGCAAGAGCAAGCAGCTGCTACTCCCACAGCTAGAGGGACAACAAGAGAAGGTAGTTTTGCCAGAGACAGAAGTTGAACATCCAGCAGGTGCGAGAGCCCTGGGAAGGGCTGAGGTGATAGAGGAAGGAGCTGTGTTCAGGAAGGTGGGGCCAGAGAGAGAAGGCACAGCTGCAGATGCCCCCAGAAGCAGAGAAGGGAGCAGCAACACCCTGGCTTCCCCCTTCTCCCACTCTTCAAACTGCCAACCTTTTCTGGGAAGCTACGAAACAGAGCCTGCCTGGCACAGAAGAGAAAGGACGAGAAGTGGATGCAAGGCAAGCTTGCCATTAGCCACACCACACACATGCAAGGCACTATTCTTACAGGAGCAAATGCAGGCACCTGATGGACAAGCAGAGGGGGCTGGAAACAGGATTCTGAAAGCTCCCTCAGGCTGCCTTCTCCCACGTGGCCGGAACAGGTGAGAATAGAGTGATAAGACTCAACCAGGAGGTCCTCCATCTCCGGATACCATCCTGACTGTACTGCAGAGATGTGGTGGGTGCATGAGGGAAAGGGAGGTGGAGAGCGTATCAAGCTCTTCTACCCAAAACTGAGCTATAAAGGGATAGGCCTCCAAGGGCAGGGATAACTTCCCTCCGAAGGGGCCTCTGGTCAGGAGGCGTGTAGAGCTCAGCCCAAAGTCCAGAAATGACACTGTCCTTCTGGCTGCCTTCATCCCTCAGAAACCGACAGCCTTCCTGTGGCAGTGAGCTGGCCAGTGGGGGATCTTGCCGCCTCCTGCTGAGGGGTGTCTACTGCAGTGAGCAAGCGGCCCTAGCCAGAACCTCCGATTCCCACTTCTCTCTTCACTAACGCCGTACTCTGGGCCTCTGAGCACTTCCGCTCCACTAAGGGTGGCTCCTGAGTTCCGGACTGCCCCCTCCATTGGCTTGCAAGCCCCCAGCACTTCATGCTATGGCTGCATAGGCCCCGTTCAGCTCCCTGGGGCATATGCCTTCTCTCTCTGGAACACCCCACAGCTCCTTTTGCCAGGTTAGCACTGGCTCAGCTCTCAGCTCTCAGTAAATGTCACTTCCTCCAGGAAGTCCTCTCTGACCACCCTCCCAAAGTGATCTGTCTCAGAGAACATTGAAAAGCATCCAGTCTTGTTCCCCATGGTTTCCTCTACTGCTTCATGGCTTCAGGACAACCTCCCATCAGTTACCAAGCCCTATGGATTCGCCTTTACATCTCTCTCAAATCTGCCTCCCTACTTCCACCATCCAAGTCCAAGCCAGCATCATCTTCCTCCCAGATCCCTGCACCAGATGGCTTCCTAGACTTCCCCCCAAAAGTCTCTCCCTGAGCCTTTCCCCCACAGAGCAACCTGGGGATCTTTCTAAAATGTCCATCTAAAAGTAAATCTTTTAAAATATATATATATTTATTGATTTCAGAGAGGAAGGGAGAGAGAGATAGAAACATCAATGATGAGAGAGAATCATTGATCAGCTGCCTCTTGCTCACCCCACACTGGGGATCAAGCCCTCAACCTGGACGTGTGCCCTGACTGGGAATCGAACCATGATCTCCTGGTTCATAGGTTGATGCTCAACCCTGAGCCACTCTGGCCGGGCGAAAAGTAAATCTTAAGTCCTCTTTGTGTCTCTATTGGCTTCGGGATAGCATGCAAATGCCTCAGTATTCCAATAAAAACGCTGCTGGACCTGGTTTCTGCTCACTCTGCAAACCTGCAGATGCTGAAGGGGCAGGAGATTGGAGTGAAGGAAACTGGCATGCGCCAAGTGGCTGCATCGTGCTGAGTATTATGCTAGGTGCTTCATGCTTCCCCGATCCTGCCCTGTCCCCTACCAAAGCCTTGTTCATCGATCAATCCTAAATCCTGAGCTTAAAACATTTTTGGTTGTTATTTGACAGATATTTCAGAAAACAGAATGTCAACATATGTGTTCCGTGGACGATTCAAACAAATTTCTATTTTAATTGATGACAATTTTTGTTTTCTAATCAGCAGACTCTAGGCCATGTGTCCTAGACCAGCATCTCCACTAAAGGTGCCACGTTCCCCAGTCAAAGGTGAAGTCAGAATTCTTCAGGGGTCTCCAGGCTGCGCTGTCAGAGCTCTTCTCCCTGAGTACACTTCCGGGTGCCCTGCTCAGCCTCCTCCCCCAGCCATGTCCCAGCACAGAATCCAGCCAGGGGCCTTCGACAGGCAGAAATATTTATGCCACGTCCAGAAAAGCAAACCTACCCTACGAGAAAGAGCTGATGCCTCTTGAAAGGAATTGGGGTGGGATCTCTGGAGATTAAGAGAATGACAGTGACCAAGCTGCGAAGGGGGAAAGGGTGAGAAGCCCTTGAGATGAAAGCAGCTGGGCCATCCATTATTTTGATTTGTGCTTCTTTGTATTATTATTATTATTTCAAAGGGAATTAAGGGAATGAATTAAGACTTCATTAGACCCCCAACAACTTCAGGAATATTAATCCATCTTCCATTTGCATTAAAGCTTAGGGATCTTGGCAGGGCTGGGGCAATGGAAAGTGAAAGTGATCAGTATGTTTCTGTCTCCCTTCCTGGTGCCCCTGCCTCCGGCCTGTGGCCACTTTCCCTTTCATGCCTTTGTTTGACATACAGGAAAGAATCATGAGGTGTCGAGTATCATTAACTTCCAAACACCTATGAAATCAGTAGGAAAGTGCAAACATTGGGGACCCCAACCGTCTCCACAAATGATCTGTCCTAAAGTCCTCCCCTTGGGAGATGAAAGGAAAGAGCTCCGCGGGCTGACAGTCTTGGGGAGAGAGGACGAAATGAGCAGGAGGGAGACACGCAGAATAAATGAAAATATGATTGACTTCTTCCCTCGGCCCCGCTCACACATGGTTCTGAGCATTTAATAAACAGGTTGACACTCTGGGTTCCCCTCATTAGGGGAACGTGGAGACGTGGATTATCATAAATCAGAAGGCCAGGTTATCAAAGCTTGTGATCTTTAACTGTGTCAGGGCGCCCTCCTGTCTGCTCCAATGGAGGCAGCAACCTGCAAGCTGCAAAGAATTAGCCACTGCGCCGTGATTTAATACACACACCTCTGGCGCAGGCGGGAGGCTGGGCCGGGCAGGGAAAGGTAAACCAGGTACCCAGCACAAGTACAGTTGTCTCAGGGGTGCATGGTGCCCGGGCGATAAGGGTGAGGGCTGACCCTAGCACGGACCAAGAAACAGACCTATGTGTTTGGCGAGATGGGAGCGATGAAGGAAAATTGCTATGGAATGTTAGGATTTCTGAGCTGGAAGGGGCATCGGAAACCCTCTAATCCTGTGGTTTCTCAGCCTAGCTTCACATCAAAGTCTAATGGAAAACTGTTTGGAAATATCTAATAAAGGCACATCTATCCTAGGACTCAAACACTGCATC
Source organism: Myotis lucifugus (assembly GCF_000147115.1). Lineage (NCBI taxonomy): Eukaryota > Metazoa > Chordata > Mammalia > Chiroptera > Vespertilionidae > Myotis > Myotis lucifugus. The sequence goes on along the minus strand of NW_005871274.1, from coordinate 956,457 downwards.
CAGGAGAGATGTGTGCATGTGCCTGTGAAAAGATTGGCAGCTTTACTCACAATGGCCTCATACTGGATGCATCCCAAATAGCCTTCAATGGGAGAATGGGTGAAACACACAGTGGTACGTCCATACAATGGAATACTACTCAGCAGGGAAAAGAAATGAGCTCCTGATGGCAACAATGTGAGGGAATCACAGAGATCCAATGGTGAGTGAAAGAAGCCAGGCACAGGAGAGAGAGTGACTCCACTTATCTGAAGTTCAAAAACAGGCATCACTAACCTATGGCATTAAAAGTCAGAACAGAAACAGGATAGGAGGACACTATTTGAGGCATAAAGGGACTTTCTGGGGAGGTGGAAATGTTCTATACAGCCTGGATGATGGCTATAGAAGCAAACAGAGTTACAAAAATTCACCAACTGGCACGTTTAATAGTTTCATATTTTATGATGTGTAAATTACATCCCAATAAAGTACTGCAAAAACAAACAATAAGTCAATAAATGTAGACTTTAGGGCCTTTGCACATGCTGTTCTCTCTGCCTGGATTCTCCCTCCTCCCAATAGTTATGAGGTTGGCTCATCCTATCAGGTCTTAGCGTAACTGTCACCTCTTCAGAGAGCTCGGCCATGCACCGTTGCATGTCCCTGTTCCTTTGTGTTGTTTTTTTTAATTGTTTGTCTTCATGCTCAAAAATTATCCAGTGGATAGATTTTTTTCTCTGCCTCCTTCTGCAGCCCCATCACCGCTAGACTAAGCTCTCAAGGAGAAGGGAATTATCTGCTATGTGACTCCTTGTGCCGTGTCCCTCTGTCCCTTTCTACCCTCTGTTCACCCCTCTGTGCACCTCTCTCGGCCTCAGAGCTGCCTCGTTGGAGAGCATCAGTGTGCACCCTCACCTTGTGGCTCCTGGCTGAGCTTTGGCCAGTGGGAAACCCTAGTGGGAGGCCGAAAGGAAAGGGGGGTGGGAGGTTAGGGTGCTAGCTCTACTCTGTGAGGTCACAACAAGCTGGCTGTTCTCAACTGGGGATATCGCCCCTCCAGGGATATTTACCAATGTCCGGGGCCATGTATGGTTGTCACAACGAGGGGGTAGGGATGCTACTGGCACCTGGGGAGTGGAGGCCAGAGATGCTGTTAAACATCCTACAACGCACAGGACAGCCCCACCACAAAGAATGACCTACCCGCAATGTCACTGGTGCCAAGGTTGGAAAAACCTGTTCCAGGTGAAGGTCCCAGCTCTTCTAAGGAGGCACTCCCTTCACAGCTTTGTTCCTCCAAATGCAGGTGAACACTTCCCCCTCCTCCAGGTCTAGAGGTTGTAAAAGCCCCAATGTTGTTAGCTCCCGACACTGCACTATCCTTACGCTCCCCAGGACCACCAATCCCCCGGGCTTAGGCCCTGAATGGCATTCCTCAAGTTATCCTAATCGGAGTGGGCTATTGGTTTCCTGATGGAACCCTGATAAATATCCCTTCATCTCCAGGGACCAATTTCCTAGTAAATATCAATAAGTATCAGGTAAGTTAATTAAGTAATTAATGAGTGAGGCTCTCTCCAGTTGATTTGGATTTAGAAGTCAAAGATAAACCTTGGAACTTTAAAAAGTAATTCCCTCAGTGATTCCAGAACAATAACACCCTCATGTATTAAAGGGGGAAATGAATGCCCATTCATGGAAAACTACTTTTGAGGGTGGTACCATTGTGAGGAGTAGCCTAGGGTCCAGGAAGTACCCATCTTGACATTGATGGTTCATACCATTATCCTTGGTTACTTGACTTTAATTATTTTTCCCATGACATTGCCAATGCCCTTTAGCGTAATTCAGATCCCGAGGTCCGCACTTGCTGGATACTGAAGAGGAACATCTCGTGGGTGGTTTCATTCATCTGCACATGGCGCTGACTGCTCAGGGTAGAGGGGAAGCTCCACAGGGAGACCACGGCCTGAGGACAGAGGGTTCTGGGCCCAGTCCCACCACATCCAAGCGCCTTGCCTGCCAGATTCAGCGTCCTTGTCTGGAAATTGGAGGTGAGTGCACCCCCACGTAGGTTTGTTCAAACGCCTCCGTGAGATGATGCATACGAAGTGTGCGGCCAAGTGCCGGGCATAGAGTGAGATTCAGAGAAGGTTTGGCTAAATAGGTTTAGGTATGGCTCAGGTTCTCCAGGCCAGTTCCTGCATTCGTTCCAGAAACCCCTAGCTCCCCGTGAGGCCGAGCCATGACAGCACAAATCCCGAAGAGTAAGAGATTCCATCCAAATACCCCCCTAGATTCTGGGCTAACGTGTGGGCTGTAGGGAAGCCTGTCCCAAACCGCCAAGATCCAGGCTGTAGGTTTAAATCGCTTAAATAGGTTTAAACCTGCCAGTGGAAAAGTCCGAGTTCCTTTGTGAGCTTAAGAGAACAAGGCTTGCTCCAGGTTTTCTCAGAAGAGCGGAATTAGGAGCTCATGTTTTGTCTTCTCTCTTCACACTAGGGAACTTTTAGATTTCCATTCAGAAAGAGGGAAATGGCTGAGAAACACACACACACACACACACACACACACACGCACACGCACACGCACACACACACACACACACGACCACCTCTGTCCCTCTGTAAGTTGGGGGCACTTTGGGGACCTGAACATTGATTAGTCTGCAAAAGAACAAAAATGTGTGCTTCTAGTGTTATAATTTAGACTCAAGGAAGGTCCGAAGGGCTGGTGAGGGTAAGGGAATGCTCTCTTGAATGGAGATTTAAATGCCATGGCTCCAGTACTTCCTAATTCTAAGACTCGGGCTTCTCATCTGTGAAATGGGGCTATATCAGCACCAATCGTGCAGTCCCTGTTATGGGGATCGCAATTGTAGTAACTCTTTACAACCACCAAGTTTGTCTGCTATCTTTTTCAGTTCACACTGTCTTTTTCAGTTCACACTGTCTCCAAGGAAAATTGGTTTCATGGTTTTGTTTTGTTTTTCAGATTAGTCAATATTGTTTATTGTAGAAAATTTGAACAGTATATAAAATAGTGAAGAAAGTGCCCTGCCGGGTGGTTCAGATGGTTAGTGTCATCCCATACACCAAAAGTGGCAGGTTTAATCCTTGGTCAGGGTACATAGGGAGGCAACCAATCGATGTTTCTCTCTCACATCAATGTTTCTCTCTCACACTAGTTCTCTCTCTCTCCCACCTTCCCTCCACCCCCGGAAAGCCCAGCCTTCTAAGACATCTTTGGGGGAATGCCTTTTCATGCATGTCTTTATGCATTTTATGCAGTTTTAAAAAAAACCAGCCCAATGTTGGAATCAGCTACAAAACTGAATTTTCATGCAGCTATGGCACTCCGAGTTGTACAGCTTAGACATGGGATTTAACCTCTCTGGGCCTCAGCACCTTAATCTACAAGATGGTGTGCTCGATCCTTAGGGCTGCTACAACGAACTGCCACAAACTGGGATGGCTTTAAACAACATAAATCTATCCTCTCCCAGTTCTGGGGGACATAAGTCCTAAATCAAGGGTGTCCATGCCTCTCTCCCAGCTCCTGGGGCTGCTGGCACTGCTTGGTGTTCCTGGCTGTAGACATGTGACACATGATGCAAATCTCCGCCCTAGTCTTCTCGTGGTCTTCACCTCCATACATGTGTCTTCTCTTCTTATAAGGATTAGGGCACCCAGATAATCCAAGATGTCTCCTCTCAAGACCCCTAACTTCATTACAATCAGCAAAGATTCTTCTTCTAGATAAGCTCACATGCACAGGTTCCAGGTGGACACACCTTTTGGGGGGCCACCGTTCAACCCATGACACACGGGAGTCAGAAAAGTTGCCTTCTTGTGTTACTGTGATAACAAGTTGAATGGGATGATGTATATGCAGTTCTTGGCACTTGATAAATGATCAATAAAGGCTGTGTATTAATAATCTTATCTCTTTCTTTCTGGAAGGATAAAGGAAGATATAAATATACAGACATAAATGATTAATTTTGAGGTCCATATGGGTGCCAAAAATGTGGTTTTCTTGAATTCTCTGTGAGCTCTCTCTGGTGCCTTAAAGAGGAGAGTTTTGATATATTTATGCTCTGATTTTCCCTCCTCTCTTCCCTGTAGTTCCTCTCTTCTCTCTTGCCTTTCCTCTCACCTGTCATAGCTCAGCAGGTTGGCCACTCTACTTGGAAATGAAAACAAAGCTTCAGAATGTGTAGATTCAGTAGAATCAATGAGGTGAATGACATTTTATTTAGAATGAGAAAGTTACCATTTCAATAGGCAGCTTTTCATGCTTTTGTGACATTGAGGTTAAATGGAAATTCTTTATAGCTTCATTATTTTAAAGCATAGAATTGTTCTGGTTTTTTTTTTTTTTAAACCTGATCAATGAAAATCAAGACTTAGGAAAGCACTGAAGGAGAAGCAACTGTTCACTTCACAGGAAGATTCGTCCTTGACCGAAAGATGCTCCTGGTACATTTCTGGCGACTTGATTTATAGAAAGTGGGTAATAATAGAGCAAGGAAAACAGTGGGGCAAGAATCCGAAAACGTGAGTTCTAGTCTGGGTTGTGTTACCCTCTTGTTGGGTGACATCTGCTGAGAAAGTCCCCTCTTTGTGCCTCAATTTTCCCACTGGAAAATGGGCGAGGTTTGGAAGAGATGACGGCTAAGGCGCTTTCCAGCTCTGATCTTCTAGAGCTCATCCACCAAATGCTAACATCTCTCCCTTCATCCTTCTCAAGAGTTAACTTCACTCCTGTTACCAGGGGCCAGGGAAGCATTTGAGTTGAATTCAGCCAATATTCTTCAGTTGAAACTCATAATGGTGCTTGTTGACTTGGAGTCTTCCAGGGTTTTGGATCTAAGAACAGGGTGTTCTGAAGTGAATGAACAAGACAGGAAGTAATCCGACCCCCACAGAAAGCTAAATGACAGTCTCACAGCAATACATTCAGACAGGTCCCAAAGCTGTGTCTCCACTTGTCCAGTGGCAGGATCTGAGGGGAAGGCCAACCGTGAAATCGCAAGAAGAACCTTTGTGGATAGAAGGAGTTTGGCTTTCCTCATGAAGAAGGAGAATAGCTTAGACAAGGACCACATTTTTGAATTCTTGGTCCTTCCCACCACGTCTTATACAGAACTGATGCTTGGTAAGAACTCATGGACCCATTGACGGTCAACTACTCAGGAGAAATAGGTGACAGGTTTATCTTCTAGAGACAATGGCCATTGGGAGGAATCTTCATGAACTCAGGTGCTGGGGGGAAATGTGGACGGAATCTGACAAGCAGCTGCAAGTGCTCCATGCTCTGTTAATCCACAATTCACCACTTACCTCTTCCCTTCCAGGCCATAGTTTCATCATAGTCACCATCATCATCGTTGTCATCGTCATCACCTTCTTTTTAATTATCTTTTCTTCCCCTCCTCCTCTTTCTTTTCTCTCCCTTCCCTCCTTTATCATCATCATCATCTTTATTGCCAAAACTATCACCATCATCATTGCTCCCATCACTGCCTGTTCACCTATCTAATCACTCGTCATTGATGGTATATCTTTCTCCCTATAGAACAGTGGCTCTCAGTCAAGAGTGACTATTGCCCAACCCCCAACCCCAGACACTTAGCACTGTCTGGATACATTTTTGGTTGTCACAGCCGGGAAGGGAGCTACTGGCTTCCAGTGGATAGAGGTCAGGGATGCTGCTCAACATCCTACAATGCACAGGACAGCCACCCACCCAGTTTTCCAGTCCAGAATGTCAGTGGCACCGAGGCTGGGAACTGGGAACCGCACTACAGAATGAAGCTTTACAAGGACAGTACTTTGGGGCTGATTTTGTGTATATTGCTGTTTCCCAGCATCTGGCACACAGGAGCCACTCAATAAATAGTTGGGGGGGTCAATAAGCCCTAGAAATGGTCTTCAGAGGGCAGACTTTCAGATTCTTCAGATTCATCAACATCTCCAGGAATGTGAAATTTCTCGTCAGCCACAAAACAACTACACCGGCACCAGCCAGATGCCGAGAAAGCCAAGGCCTGTTTAGAGAGGAATCGGTTTCACCGGAAAGAAAGAAAGATGTCCACACAAGTGCCCCGCCCGGAACTCGCACATTGTGTTCTAAGTTTAACACATCTTGTGCTCTCTCTGCTGAAACCCTTGGCTCCAGCCCATAATATCCCTGAATCCAGGAAGCCATTATGACTGATCAGGGTCAGAGGTTGCTCCTATTGTAACCCACTTCCTCCATCAGAGTTTTAAATTTGGAAAACGTTCTTATTGCTATTGTGTGGGATGTCAGCTCTCAGATAACCTCAGAATTATTTTTATTTGTCTACCATGACCTCTCACTACCAAAATAAAAGCAAAAATAAAAATCGCAGAGCAGGAGGCAGATAAGAGCCAGCTGATATTTTCAGCTTTTAACTGAATAAAAGGAAGGAGAGGTTGTTGGATTCCCAGAGGACCCCCCCCCAAAAAAAATGAAATTCCCATTTCTTTTTATAAGACAGAGTAGGAAAAAGGTCAAAACCCGAAATGAGGAGCAAATTTAGATGATAGTAAGAGCACAAAACTTTAAGGATGTTGTTCTGATAGCCTTGGAAATTTCTGGAACATTCTGCCCACCTTCTATATCAACAGAATTATGTCCTGTATTAGAACCCTAGGGTAGCAGACAAATCTCTGCATTTGACCAGGAAGAGAAGAGGAGGTAAGGGGCAGGTGACGAGGAATGCCAAATCTCGAAATTACATACAGTAATTCTACGGCAAGAGGAAGGGTGGTTTGGCCAGCCGTGAGGACAATTGAGCACACTGCCGTCTTTGCGGAGGATGCATGCTGGAGGAAGGAGTAGATGGAAGGTCTTTGATGCACTTATAAGGTCAAAAAAAGTTACTCCAGCCAATTGTGCAAATTTTCGTGGAGTGCCTGCTAAGGCCTGGTGCAAAAAGCCGGCAGGTCAAAGACAGGAGGGACCAGAGTGTGACGCCAAATGCGTGGGCTCTGACACGGGTTTGAATCCTCACACTGCCACTTACTTGCTACATGAGCCAGAGCAGCTCCCTTTATCCCACACAGACTCGGTTTCCCCATCTGTCAGACCAGGATAATGCTCCCACACAGGACAATTGGGGGCATTCAGTGATGTAGCACAGACAAGGCTATTGTTGGCTGGGACTATTGTGATTATCATGCCAAATTATTGAATTTGTTTTGCAACACCCTCCCTGGGCTGTCATAGTTACGGGTTCTTTCCCAAGGCAGAAGTAGAAAGCAATGGCCATACTATGTCAAAGGATTTTAAATCACTTCTCCTGCATGTGGCCCTGAATGACTTGCAAAGGGCGCTCCTTCAGGAATGGTGAGGGGTGAACACCAGTATCCACTGAGCCTGTAGGTGACCATGGGTGTCTCTATAGATGGAGCATGAGTTCTTCCCTTTATCTAACTAGTGCCCAACAGGCTAATTCACTCATTCTCACACCTGCCTGTGCCCTGTGGGCAGTTTGAGTATGTGACTTCTCAAAAACACACAATAGTGTTGTGTGTTTTTCCAGTATCTTTTAAAATGTGTGCCCCCCACCAAAAACACCTTGCATGGATGATGTTCATGGTTTCATAGAGCCCTGGTAGTCCCTATATTCCCAAGGGGAGTCCAGGGACCACAGCTGGAAGGCACAGCTAAAGGCAATTTCTATGTGCACAACTGGCCCCTAAAAGGGATAGATGGCACTCTTCCTTCTAGAAAATTAAAGGGAATCCTGAGTTTTTAATAACAGAAAAGAATTCAAGGATCCATCCTTCCCCAGGTCTCTGTAAGAAAGTGTTTTTAAACTGTGAAGCTAATCCTTATGCAAATAATGGCAAGAAGATTAATTCTTCCCTGGTAGAATCAGGTGGGTTGTTGTTGTTTTTAATCCCCCCTAAAATGTAGCAACTCTTTAGTATCAGACTACTCCTAAATGATGGCAAGGTAAGGCTTTCAACTCTAATGGCTTTTGTGTTCAATTTTTTATTCTTGCCCAAATCACATCTTGCTTGGCAAAGACTTTTTTTCATATTTTCTTGCTTCGCGGGTCCCTAATGAAAGCAAAAGCCAACCTTCCATTGGTCTTGTATGAATTAGGGACCATGTAAACAGTACTTAACAGTTCTAATTGAAGGTCAGTAAATCCCCCAGAGATTAAGTGAATCCTGCAGGGAGCCGTGTAAATCTCCCTCCCTTTTATGGCAGACCAGCCGAGCCCCCAGCCTGCCCGAGCAAAGCTTAATAAACATGGTATGCATCTAATCAAAACCATTTTGCACCCAAAGGGGTTAGGGGTGTAAATCACAATTACTCTTGGCACTAAACCTTGGCCCAAAGAGGCCCAGTGTTGCCAAATGCCAATGGGAGCTGACTTCTCAGACTCCGCTGTCGGGCAGGGGTTTCCAGGTCGGAGTGAGAATCCAGATGGGGGTGTAAAATATGAAAAGGATGGCAATTTCAAACAACCCCACTGCTCTCTCTGGTCGCTATGCTCCTTGCCAGGGATGCTGGACACAAAACAGCACAGTCCTCGCCTGGATCCGCAGAGGCAGGTGCAAAAGCAGCCTTCTTGACATTTCGAGTTTAATTCGGTTCTCCTCTCTGCATTACTTGCGGTGTCAACATGTAGGTCTGCCCTTCAAGTGCCATGCAGTCATTTATCGTGTCCAAACATGTGCCATTTAAAAAGACCATGGTGCAAAGTCCCAAGAGCTGGGCTGAAGGAAACCCACGGAAGCAAGATTAAACCCGGGAATGTCAAGAGGGTGCCTTGGACCTGCCTCTGAATGTCAAGATCAGGACAATGCTATTCTGCAACCCAGCTGAGTTACAGTTGTCAATGAATGGGTGAAAGAATGATTTCATAGGCCAAAAAGTTGGTCTGCGATCCTGGGGACTGGGGTAGTGAGAGCGAGACATTTTTCAAGATATCCTGCAAAATGCAGAGTGAGCACCCTCCTAGATGGGTTGTATCAATTAAATCTGACCCCTGGATCATGCATCCCAGGTCAACATTATTCTCTTTATGTCAGAAGTGAGGAAACTGAGGCTCAGAGAATGGAAAACATGTCTTTGAGTCACCCAGCCAGTTCGATGACAAATCCCAGGTCTACTTCTGACTCCAAAGAAATATCCTCTGTCCTTTTGACATGGTGCTTCTTTTTTGTGTGGTTTTTTGTTGTTGTTGTTGTTTGTTTGTTTTTTGTTAATCCTCACCCAAGGATATATTTCCATTGATTTTTAGAGAGAGTGGAGAGAGGGCAGGGGAGAGAGAAACATCGATATGAGAGAGACTCATCAATTGGTTGCCTCCTGCATGTGCCCTAACCAGGGCCAGGGATCAAGCCTGCAACCGAAGTACGTGCCCTTGACCGAAATCAAACCCGGAACTCTTCAATCCACGGGCCAACACTCTATCCACTGAGCCAAACTGGCTAGGGCGACATGGAGCTTCTTAGAGGAACAAGGAAGATACTCGGACCATCTCCAGAAAGATTCATATGGAGGGAAGTGATGCCCAACCCGCTAAGGAATAGTTCTTCAAAGGCAGGAGTAAAACAGAAAAAAAAGCTCTGGAATATGACAGAGTAGACCTCTTCCCTGTACAGCCTGGCAAGAGGGATGAACATGGTGATGAGCCCATGCATGAACGGTGGTTGTCCCTGCAAGGTATCTGTCTGGGCTGGCGGTCTCTGAGGCCGAGATGTGCACATTAGGGATTGCTCACAGAACCCCTACAAGGGAGCATGGGAAGCGTGTGGGCAGAGGGGGATGTGGACTGAGATGAAGCTCTAGCAATGGTCTCAGTCCATCCACAGGGAGCTGGGCGCTGGGAGCCTGGATGGCCTATCAGAGCTCGTTTAAATCAATGCAAAGGGGCTGAGTCTTTCTAAACCCCAACCATCAGTTGTCCGGTGCAGGCTTCTCCTGGGGAGTGGGCAAGCAGCTCCCTTCAGCCAGGGCAGGTCCCACAGAGGGACCCAGCTGGGAGCCAGCCACACCCATCTCTGGAGCTGGAGAACTATGTCTCTTGGTTCAGAGTGAGGGGATCTGGGTGGCACACACCACCACCCACTATAATCTTCATTGACTCATTCCACAGATGCCTTCCCTGACTTGCCCTGCGGCCCTCCTTTCCCTCCTCCTTCCTCCTCCATCTCCCTCTCCACCCCCACTGTGTGCCTGGAGCCAGAGCTCCAAGAATTGGCTAGTGCCTTAATTGCTTCTCTCCCCTCCGTGACATGGACTGGAGGTGACATTTCCTGGGCACGGAGCTGCATCCCTGTGGCTGCATATTCCCCCTGTCACAGGAGATCATCGAAGCTGTCACCAGTGGAAAGCTAGAAGCCATCAGAGGAGCAGGAGGTGCAGAGATCCGGGGAGCAAAGGGTTGGTGAGACACACTTTCCTGGAGTGGGTTCCAGAGGCGCTCCCTGCCCCTCTGGTCTCTGCCTCAGAAGCTGACAGGCACTGACATTTCAGGGGTTACCGACTGCACTGCACCAACCAGGTCTCTCACCCAAAGCAAGGGGAAAGGGCTGGGTCCTGCATGCGAGCCAGCCCCCGAGGGAGGACTGGGTGACGCACACAAGGAGAGAGGAAATTGAGCAGAGAGGATTCCAAATGCCCTTTGGTGGCAAACAGACTGGGTTGGAGCCCTGGTTCTGACCGTTAGAGATGCCTCAGTTTCCCCAGCCATAAAATGGGGATAATTATCACCACCTCAAAGGGTAGTTGTGGGTATTAAATATGAAAATCCACTGGCTCAGGCAAGCCGAAATATAGGTATTTTTTTATGCTTCTCTTTGATCCCTGTTTACCTGTGGCCAACCCACCAGCAAATGTTGGCAGCTTTATCCACCAAACGACCAATGTCCCATCTTCACTGCTACTAAGCCACAATCAGCTGCTGCCTGGACAACACCAGCAGGCTCCTCCCCAGTGCCTCTGCTTCTCCTCTTCCCGCGCCACAGAGCACCAAGGTTGTCACTGCAAAACCTCAGTCAGATCACATCCTTCCCACACACAGCACCTCTCAGGAGGCTCTCGTGGTGCCTGGAGGGGAAACAGCCTCCACACTCTGGTCCAGGCCCCTCTCCAACTTGTCCCCTGCTCACTAAGCTTCACCCCCACTGCCCTTCTCCCTTGAACACGTCACCTCGGAGCCTTATACCTCTGTTCCCTGCGCCTAGAATGCCCTTCGCCTGATCTCACCTGGCTGATGTCCTGGCAACTTCAGGTCTTTGCTCAGAAGTCAACTTCTCAAGGTCATCGGTGACTGCAGTCTCCAGTACTGTACTTGGTTATTAGTGTGTCTCTCTGTCTCTGTCTGTCTGTCTCTCTCTCTCATGCATGAACATACGCTATTTAGTTTCATCATCTCACATCTTGCCAGCACTTCCTGGTCCGTTTAGTTGCTCATCTGAACTCCATGTCAACCTGCAGCCTTTCCGTCTCCTTCACCAGGGTATGCCCAGTGCCCAGCACAGCGTGGGGACTTGGTAAATATTTGTTGTGTAAATGAAGGACGCATGTGCTCGGCACATGGTGAACGAACTGTAACCATTTTGTGACGGTGACTATCAGGAAGGGGAGGCCCTCAAGGCTGGTGCCAGATCTCAAGGCACATCTAGAGGCTGGTGTCACTGCCCCCCACGCTAATGAAGATGAAACCCGCAGCTGGACGCATCTCGTTCCACCCTCAACAGCTTCCAGAGCTGCGCTTTAAGTGATTATTCAGGCTGACAAAGGCCAAACAGGTGCTGCACCATGTCCCAATCCATCTCCATTTCAGTTTGTCACCCAAGATTCATGTGCTCGCAGAGCTCGGAGGGCCCGAGCGGGGGCCCAGACAGCCCTCTCATTTTTCAGATGGGAATATTGACGCCCAGGGAGGCTAATCACATCACCAGTACTTCCACACAGGAGCCCTGTCCCGAGTCCGCCGTCCTTGGCGGGGCTCTGGCTCCTGTGTGCATGCTCTAGCGTGACTGGCTTTCTGCATGTCTTTCTTGTGAGAGCTTAAATGTCAGTCCCGCTGGGAATGAGCCTTTGACCCTCCCATAGATTTCCCACAGAGCCTGCTCGATTAGTGTCTCCCTCACACTCTGAGGAATTGCTCATCGAATTATCCCCCTCCCCTCCTGTGGATGCAAGTCCATGATGGCCGGAAGATGTCTGTCCCATGCATTCTTGTATCCTCAGTGCCCACTTGGTGCCTGGCACACCATGAACGCTCCAGATCCACGTGATGGGTGGAGAGAAACATAAGCTTGCATGCCCATGGGAAATTTGCAAGTCTCAAAGCATTTTCTCATGGGTGCAAGACGAGTCTTCCACTTCTTCCAAGCCTTGCCTTCTCCCAGGCCCCACTTCCTTACCACTTCCGGCCTCAGCTGGATTTTATTACTAATAATAAAAACAGCCTCTGATTGATGGCGCACCATGGAGCCCGGGCTCACTAGTGGCTTAAGCTTTGCACATGAAAATCGGGTCTGCCCCCTGAACCCACAGCTCTGCGAGGAAGGAACAATAAAGCATCGGGCATTTGTGGACCAAGCCTCTTGAGTTTTCTTCTGCCAGTGGGTTCTGTCTAGCCCCGAATGGACGAGCACCAGTTTTCCCTGCATTACTGTCCATCTCCTGCCCAGTCTACTGTGCGGGACTTGCCAAAGACAGGCCCTGGCACCCATGGGCATTCCTATAAGCGAGAGAATCACAGCCTGGGGCTGGAGAGCGACCTTGAAGATGGGCTATATTAGAAGTCATTTCTGGCTTGCAGGATTGCTTTGTTTGGCCCGTGCCATGCTCATAATAACTTTGAATCACTTGTAGACATTCAAAAATCACATTTTACATAAAAATCTTGATTTCACTCTTCTCTTGGAAAATAAGAGGTTCCGGCCATGTTGGGCCAGCATTCCTGTCTGGCAACAATTTGCAGGAGCTGAGTGATAGCTGAGCCCTTCAGAGGGGCAAAGGCCTCCTGGCTTATCCAGTTACCATTCTCCCTCTGACACCATCACGCCAGGCCCACTCCACTCACTCACATGTGCTGATGTGGAAGAGCTTACCACCCATGAATCAGCCCATTTCACAGACAAAGACCCTGAGATCTGGAGAGAAAAACGGAGTTATCCAAGATCACCCAGGAGTGCAGGGCAAACACAAGCCCAGAACCCAGTCTCCTGGCCCTCAATCCCGGCTCCTTCTCCCACTTTGCACGAGCAGCATTGATCCTGGTGAAGCCACTGTATTCATTTTCTGGGACTGTGGCTTCAAACAAGAGGAATTTATTTGCCTAGTTCTGGAGGCCCGAAGTCCAAAAGCAAGGTGTTGGCAGGGCCATAGCTCCTCCGAAGGCTCTACAGGTAGATCCTGGATGGCCTCTTCCAGCTTCTGCTGCTCCTGGCATTCCTTGGCTTGTGGCCGCTTCACTCTGCCTGTCTTCTCACGGCCTTCTTCTGTCTCTGTGTGTCCTCCTCTTCCATCTAATCTCTCCCTGCCTTATTCATAGGACACCTGTCAGCAGATTTAACCCCCCTTCACCCTCACCAGGTACTCTGAGATGATCTCATCTAGGGATCCTTAAGTTAATTTCATCTGCGAAGACCCTTTTTCCAAATAAGGTCCCATTCACAAGTTGGGGAGGTGGAGACGGTTAGGACATGGACATATCTTTTCAGAGACCACTCTTCAATCCACCAGTCAGTAGGCCCCACCGCAGAGCACATGATGCAATTGACTGAGGTGGGAGGGGGTGCCTGGGCTTTGTGAATTTTATCTTCTTTCACTTTATTTATTATCATTACTAGAGGCCTGGTGCACGAAATTTGTGTGTGTGTGTGTGGGGGGGGGGGTGTCCCTCAGCCCAGCCTGCACCCTCTCCAATCTGGGACCCCTTGAGGGATGTCCGACTGCCCATTTAGTCAGACATCCCTCTCACAATCCAGGACTGCTAGCTCCCAACCACTCACCCGCCTCCCTGCCTGATTGCCCCTAACTGCTTCTGCCTGCCAGCCCGATCAACACCTAACCACTCCCCTGCCAGCCTGATCAACACCTAACTGCTCCTCTGCTGGCCCAATCGCCCCTAACCGCACTCCCATGCCGGCCTGGTCACCCCTAACTGCCCTCCCCTGCCGGCCATCTTGTGTCCACATGGGGGTGGCCATCTTTGTGTGTTGGAGTGATGGTCAATTTGCATATTACTCTTTTATTAGATAGGATTATTATTTAGTTATTTTCCTTTGTGAATTTTTAAAGTTGCTGGGAGATTCCGATCTAGTTACAGTCTTGGTTGAGGACCTCTGTTCCTAATATATGTGCGGCCAAGCATGTGGTGAATACCAACAGTGTTAATTATCATTACTATTATTATTACACTAAAGGCCTGGTGCACGAAATTCTGCACAGGTAGGGTCCCTAGGTATGGCCAGCGATCAGGGCCAGTCAGGGTCGATCAGGGCCTTCCGGCTGCTGGCTGGGGCCTTCTTTCCCCAGCTGCTGGCTGCCAGCCAGGGCCTTCCTTCATTCCATGCCACCCCCTGGTGGTCAGTGCACGTCACAGTGAGTGATCAAACTCCTGGTCTCTTGGTCAAACTCACAAGGGGACACTTTGCATGTTAGCCTTTTATATATATAGAAGATTGTTATTATTGCTAGAGAGAATGCTGAGCTATTGTGATGATGTTGGTAACTATTACTATAATGCATATTCCTTATTCACAAAGAGAATATTTCAGTAAGTGACATCTTGCCAATTACCTTGAGCCTAGTTAAAACAGTGGGTCTCAACCTGGGGCACATATCCTCCTCCACCCCACCCCGCAAAATATCTGGCAATGCCTGGAGACCTTTTTATTGTTGTTGTTAATGTTTTTATTGATTTTAGAGACAGAGGAAGAGAGAGAGAGAAATATGGTTTGGCCTCCTCCTACAGGCCCCTCCCCCTAATGGGGATGGAGCCCACAACCTGGGCATGTGCTCTGACTGGGATTGAACCAGCAACCTTTTAGTACACAGGACAATGTTCAACCACTGAGTCATACTGGCCAGGGCTGGAAATAGTTTTGACTGTCACACTTGGCAAGGAGGGATGCAGATGCTACTGACATCAGAGGGTACAGACCAGAGGATGCCGCTGAACATCCTACAATGCACAGGACAGTCTCCACCACAAAGGACTTTCTGGTCCTAAACAGCAGTGGTGCCAAGGTAACAAACTCTGCTTTAGAAGTGGGGACAGAGAAAGACCCTGAAGTGGAGAGCCACGTCAGAAACTGCAGAAGCCTCTGCAGTCAGTTCTGCCCTGCACTGCGGGCCTGCCAGCTGCGGGTGGAGAGCAGTGCCCAGGGGCTGGCTCTGGGCTGCACGCTCAGCACCTCACTCAAACCTCACCCTGGATCCCGAGCCTCGCACACCAGGCATGCACTTGAGATTGCCTTTAAACTTGGAGGAGCCGCTCAAACGTCCTGGCGTCCAGCAGTGCTGGAAGTGTTTATAAGAGACTTCCTCGGGAAAGAAAGGTCATCCAGGGAAAACCAGAAACAGATTCCGTTTTTCTCTCTGGCTCACTTCCGCCAGGCACCTCAAAGAAGCGCATTGTGCTTATGTCGTGGAAGAGAAACTTTTAAGAGAAGAGAAGGGGGAAGCTGTATGCCACTGCAAGCAGGCCTGCCCTGAGGGTGAGCCCAGGCTGGGGTCTGGAGGAAGAAGAGGCAGAATTAAAGAGAGAAGGAAGGAAAGAGCAGAGGGAGGGAGGGAGGAAAGAGGGAGAGAGGAAAAGAAGGAGGGAGTGGTGGTTAGATAGATGGGTGAAAGAATGGGTGAGTAGGAAGGTGGATGGACAAATACATAGGTAGGTTGGTGAGTACGTAGATGTAAGGGTGGGTGTGGGTTGGTTGATAGGCAGATAAATGAATGGATGACTGCAAGGATGGATGAATGGACAGATGGACAGAAGGAAGGAAACATAGGTGAATAGGAGAATGGAGGTATAAGAGGCTGGTTGGGCAGATGAGTGTGTGGGTGTGTAAATGATGGGAGGATCTGTGGATATGACTGATTCATCTCAAAGACAATGTATGTTTATGTAAGACTGCAACTTGGTGGTTCCTTAGCTCAATATGGCGGCCAGCATGCTTTCTCTGGCTCACTCAGCACTCCTGAATGGTGGCTCTCAATCTTGGCTACACATTAGAATCAACTGGAGAACTTACATAATCCTGCAGCTCAGGTGCCACCCCCCATACCAACTGTGTCACAATCTCTGGGGATGACACCCCACATCAGTGTGTGCTTTTAAAATCCTCACATGATTTAAATGGCAGCCAAGCTTGAGGGCCAATGTACATCAAAAGACAGGGAAACGAGGCTAGTGTTGTGCTAGAACAAAATACTTGCAGTTGCTTATTTTTTCTCTTACACCAGGTTTCCTTCACCCACTCAAGTACCTGCCTGGCCTTGGTGAGTATCTGAATTGGTAGCCAGACTTTGCTTGGGTTGATATCCGCCCCTATCTTGAGGCTGTGTGACTTTAGCCAAGTGGCTTAGCTGCTCTGTGCCTCTGTTTCTCCATCTGCAAAATGGTGCCTGTGAAAATAAAGGCAAACCCCTACAGAGTTTTGCAAGGAGTAAGGGAGATAAGGTCTAGCATATTGTAAGCACTTGACCACGATCACTATTGTGAATACAACCCAAACTTTATATCTCCTAGTTCACAGGCATGGACAATCATCTCAGAGGGCAGGTATTAGTCACGTCCTTCATGCCAGGCGTTGTGCTAGGAGCTTCCATTTTATATGTGCTAACTAATTTAATCCTGTGAAGCCTCAACAAGTTAGAGACTCTGGCCATCCCCATTTCCCAGATGGGGAATCCGAGGCACAGAAAGGTGTGGGCCACTTGTTCATCAGACACACAGCCAGTCCCGGTGAAGCCAGGGCCTGGGCTCAGGAAGTCTGGCTATTGTTTCTAATGGCGGTGCTCCACCCTGCCCGGCACCATCCCAGCTTCACACTCGGGACTCTGAAGGCCCGCCCCTTATTTTTCCAGGAAGGACCGAGGCCCAGAGGGGATGAATGACTTCCCCAGTCCCACAGCGGGTTATCAAGGAAGATGGCCGTTGGTCTTTGAAGTGCATCCAGGCTCCTTGGGCCTTTAAGAACTTTTCTAATTTCCAGAGCTTTCATGAAAATTCAAATGCTTCTAAGAGGTGGTCCCTGGTGGGAGGTCATCTCTTCCCTCGTTCATTTCTGCAATGATTATTTATGAAACACCTACTCGGTGCCAGGAGCTGTGCTAGGTGCTGAGGATACTTTGCGAGTGGCACAGACCACATGCTTGGCCCTAAAGGAAGAGCTGGTGCTTGAGGAGGTCTTGGCAGGCTGTGCAAGGCTGAGGTCTGGGCTGCAGGGGGGAAAGCCAGCAGCAGACAGACAGCCCTTTAAAGCACCTGCCTTCCACTCCTGACCAGCTTCCTGTTCCAAATTCCACCAGTGCCCACTCGACTCTGATGCGGGGCACCCTTGCTTGGCTCAAGGACAGCAGCCCACACCTTGGCCGCATGGACAACCCACTTGCAGGGGAAAGGAAGGAGCTCTCCCGCATCTCCACTTTTCCTTTATGAAATGCATGAGATCTCCTTGATGAAACTGTCAAAACAGCAGAAAAGAAAATATCGGTGGAAATACCACCCTTAGTTATACCACCAAACATAACTGCTCATTCCGGGCGCTCCCTGCCAACCTTCGCAGCAGGTTGCGATCACAGGGCTGGGGAAGAGTCGGACACACCGGGGCCAGGTTTTGATTTGTGATGTATTCGCTGTATTGATTTAGCAGCGTTCCTTCTCTCTTCCCGTGCCTCTGGTTTCTCATTTACAGAACAGAGCCAATACTGTCTCTCTGCCTTGCAGGACTATTTGACAGAGCATGCGAAATACATACATGTCCATTGCCTGGTGCACAGGAGGCACGCTATGCAATATTCCAGTCATTCCCACGTGTAGATGTTGAAAGCATAGCCAGCCTGGGTCCAGGCCCTAGGTCCCCCACTCACTAACTGGGACATTGGACTACACACGTAACCTCCCTGTACCCCAAATTCTACATCTGTATTCTGAGGAAGAGAATGCCTGTCTCAAGATCATTGTGGAAATTTAATGAAGAGAACCCGATACTCAGTAGACACCCTAAGAGTAGTAATTGCTATTATAATAGTTATTATTGTTACTCATTATTTCATGTAATATTTACATCTCGACATTTACTCCAAGAACCATATGTAATTCAAATCACCACAAACAGGGGCAGAGCCAGGTTTAAGGGGCCTATAGCTCATTCAACTGGGGGACCTCTAAGAGGAAGGCAACAAAAATATCAGGCTTTTGCAAATGTAAGAATCCATGACCCTGGGCACACTGTTCCAGGCCCCCACCTTTCAGGGCCAGAAACGGGTCTTGTGGGAAGTTTGCTCTGACCTGGATTTTTGAGGGGTGCAGGGAACAGTGCAGGTTTCAGGGAGCAAAGAGCCCCCACTACAGTCCTTTCCTTTCGAGCTCAGCCAGCCGGTTATTAACAAGCCGATAAGAGTTCCTTACATCACGCCACAGGTTTTCACCAGTGTCAGTAAGTGGTACCCACCCTGCCGCCGCCGCCGCCGCCGCCGCCGCCGCCGCCTCCTCCTCCTCCTCCTCCTCCTCCTCCTCCTTCTCTTAGCCTCCCCGCCACCCCCCTCTCCCCACTCCCAGAGACTTGGCTGGCTCCGAAGGTTCCAGACAGAGGAGCTAAACACGTTAGCCCACAGACTAGCGAGACACAAAAGGCGGCAGGAATCAAATAAAAGGAAAACGCAGCAGCCACAGGTCAGTGCTGTATAAATATTTATGCTGGAGGAAAAGTTGGTGCCTGAGTAATGACCCTGTGGCTGGTATTAATAGAGATAATGGGTGTCTCTAGAACCTGCCGCCAGAGAGAGAGAGGGCCGGGATGGGGAGGGGGCGAGGGCGAGCGCTGGGAGTTATAAATCTTCATGCCAAGCCGAAGCCCCCGCTGACCTTTATACCTCTCTCTCCTGTCCCCTCCAGCGACCCCCCTTCCCCGTCTGCATCTTCAAACCCATTTCCTCTCCTCTTGGCCATCACATCTCCACACAGGCACTCACGCCTGCATGAGCCATCTTGGGGCTCACGCCTGTCACTGCAGAAGGTGACTTGGCACTGCTGGATACGCAGTTGGTGCTTAATAAAGGTTCAGGGGCAGTGACTTGGTTGAGCCGTGAATGGCACCCAGCCTCTATGGCTGATTACAGGCTCCAAAGATAATGGTTTTATCTTTGGATTCATCTTCTCCAATCCCGCCAGCCTCCACTCTGCTGCAGCGAAGGGGGGCTTTCCAAGTGCAAATCCGACTGGACCTCCCTCTCTTCTGATGAAACTCTCTATAGCTCCCACGGTCTTGAGATCAAATGCAAACTCCTTACCGCGACATGCAGGAGCTTTCCTGACGTGGCTCTGGCTTGCCTCCCCTTTCAGCTCCGCCTCTCACACTGCCATCCGGGGATGGTCCCCCTTGCCAACCATACTCCGTCACTTACAGGTTCCAAGAAGCCATACCCTTTTCACATCTACGTCTCTGCACCTTCTGTTCTTTCCACCTGGCACACCATCTCTGCACATCGGCTACGTCATCTGCATCCTTGTACACACTTCTCTCAGGCCACACCCCCTCCTCCAGGAAGCCTTCCCTGCAGTAGGTGCCCCTTTTATCTGCTCCTGGAGCACCCTGTGCCTCTCACTGTCACACCACATACCCTGAGTGCCACGAGAGCAACAAGGTGATGTCGCTACATCCGCACACACAACAGCATAAAGCCTGGCACGTCGCAGGTGCTCAGAAAACATCAATCAAGCGGGTTACAGGGACGGACCACACCATCTTGCTGCTTGAAAAATGAAATGGGCTCGGACGTTCCCATCTGCACCCCAAGAAAGACGAGTCCTACCTTCATGGACGGCAGGGAGCCTATGGCTTTCTCCCTCCTGCATCGGCCCCGCAGAACTCCCCTTCAGGGCAAGTTTCCGGCATCAAGTGGGAGACACCCCACTCTGGACCCTAGAAAAGGAGGGTAGAGCACAGAAGAGGAGGTTAGTTCCGCTCCAATGGCTTCACAGGCAGCATTCCAACCCAAAGACGCTGACACTGGGGCTGACATCATGATGGAGTAGGAAGTGACGTTCAGCCACAGCTTCAGGGAAGCCAGCAAGATGGTCCAAGGCGGGGAGCCACAGAGGCCCATGCGCCTGCAGGACACCGAGGCCTGAATCGACTGCACCCTCCGCCCCATCCTGAAGCAAATCCCCGCGCCAGACTTTAATATTTCCCTGCCTGAAACCACACAGAACCAGATGCTGAGCCCTGGGCTGCACAATCCTGACTGCTGAGGGTCGGTGCCATGCAGGCCAAGAAGGCGCCAAGAACCACCCAATACGGAAGGCGCCTGACCCTCGGCACGGGCTGTCTCCTTTCATCTGCAAGATGGCCCGAGAGCAGAGGAGGCATCGTCCCATTTTCCAGATGAGGTGACTGAGGCTGGAAGGGCCTCGATGGTGGGCGCCGAGCTCAAGCTCATACAGCCTCCTGCCCACCACTTAGAACCCACACGCCTCATTGGGGGTTGAGGACTGTCACCTAACTGTAAGAAGGGGCAGTGTTTTGTAATACTTTTAGCAATAAATAAATAAATAAATAAATAAATAAAATGCAAAAAAAAAAGAAAAGAAGGGGCAGTGCATTTCCCTTATTCTGTCTCCCCTGTCCCACCCACCCTCGAATCAGATACCAAGCTGATTGACAACATGTCTTGCATCTTCTGCTATGGCCCATGCGACTGGGCCAACTGAAGAGAACCAAGCCAGGGGCCGCTGTGAGCCTAAATGCTTCTTTGGAGACAGCAGCAAGGGCAGAGAGAACTACTTCACACAAACGTTCACAGCAGCACTATTCCAACAGCCAATGTGCACCAGCAGATGAGTGAATGAATAACCAATGTCCATCAACAGATGGCAGATGAAGTATTATTCAACCTTAAAAAGGAATGGAGTCCTGACACGTGAGACAACATAGATGAACCTTGCAAACATGCACGGAACAGAACAAAAAGGCGGCAGAAAGGAGAATTCTCTCTCTCTCTCCCGTCCCTCCTTCCTTCCGTTTCTCTCTTCCCCTTCCCTTCCCCTTTCCCCTCCTCCTGCCTTTCCCCCTCCCCCCCTCCCTGTCTCTCTGCCTGCTTAGGCTGGGGCATTCTTCTGCTCTCAGACTAGACCACAGTGCCCTGGGCTCTCCTGGGCCCCAGGCCTCCAGACTCTGCACTGCTGGCCCCTGGGCCTCCGGCTTGCCGACCACAGATTGTGGGACTTCTCAGCCTCCATGATTACATGAGCCAGTTTCTTACACTACTAGCAAATCATACAGGGCTAGGGGAATGAGGAGTTAGTGTTTAATGAGGACAGAGTTCTGGTTTGGGTGACGAAAAAGTTCTAGAGATGGATGATGGTGATGGTTGCACAACGATGTGAACAAACTTAATGCCAATGATGGTACCTTAATATGGTGAAAATGATAACTTTCATGTTATGCATATATTCATACAATTTTTTTAAAAGGCAAGGAGAGGGAGGGGAAAGAAGTAAAGCAGAATAGAAGACGAGAAACAGAGGCCAGTGCGAACTGGAGTTAGGAAGAAAGCAAGCCAGTGGGGAAGGCATGTGGGGAGGCCGGAAGGCAGGACAAGCTCAAGTCACTGACTCCTCCACTCCCCGTTTTGAACAGCTCTGAGTAAATCCCGCCATGAGAACTCTTCTCGAGAAGGAGGCAGAACGCAGGCGGTACCCTCCTCCATACACCTGAGGTGAGAACACCGGCCTCGCCACGGCATCCAAGAACACCGCTCAATTCCTGCTCCAAATGCCATCAGTCAATTATGGCTCAAAAAAGGAAAAGATAATCAGGGTAATTTGGTGGTTTCAAATGTGCTTTCCTCTGGAAACAGCCTTAAAAGGGACAAAAACCACGGCCAATTTTTCCAGAATGAAATTTAACCACCACTTGTCCTTAATGTAGATTTATTTTCAGTGTTAATAAAACCCAAAGCATCCAAGAACGCATTATTAATGTATCACAGTTTCAACCCTTGGGATGTAAGGTTTTTGTCCTGCCCTCCCTGCCCCCCCGCCCCCCGAGAGTATACAGTGGAAATCTGGGATAATGGCCCAATCATCAGGCATGAGGAACAGGATGACCCGCCTCGATTATGGATTCTCATGGAGTCCACTGAGAGTCACTACATCCCCCCTGGACACCACTCATTGTGCCACCACCCCAACCCCATTGGGGCTTTGCTTCTTCTTGATGCCGTGCCTGAGTCCAGGGACATGGTGGGTCACATGACCAGCAATGACATTCAACTCCCACAATACTTCGTCTGCCCCAGTGTAACAGATAGGGCCATTGTAGACCCACATCTTACAAGGACATCTGCAGCATGTGACGTGGAGACCTTCTGCCTGGCGTCCACTTGAGCAGGGGTGGGGAGCACCCTGCACTTGTAGAGCCCCCCATGCGCCACGGGGTCTCTACTCTGCTCCCTTTTGATACTAGGCTGCTTCTCTGTGACAGTGGTATTAGGCATGAGTTCATGGTGACTTCCATCAGGACCAGGATGTCTGCCTTGGACTTCCCGGACTCCTCCACACTGCCACCCCACGGCGTTCAGAAGACAGTAGGTCAGTTTTTTTCAATGAAATATCACGTATCTTCCTTGCCCCTGTGGCATGTGAGGATATACAACGCAGAGCTCAGGAAGCCCAGTATTTCAACTTCGAAAATCACTGTATCAAGTCCCTTCATACCAGCTTAAAACAAAAGGGGGAGTGAGGATATTCAGGGTTAGAAATGGAAGCAGAATACCTTAGGAGTCAAAGCAATTTCTTAATAATCCAATCTCCTCTCCCATCCATTCTTTTCCTCTTTTATTCCTCCGTTCCTTCCTTCTCCATCTCCTCCTTCCTCTCTTCCCCTCCTTCCTCCTCCTCCTCCTCTTCTTCTTCTTCTTTCTCTCTCTCTCTCTCTCTCTCTCTCTCTCTCTCTCTCTCTCTCTCACACACACACACACACACACACACACACACACACTCTTGTACTGTGTCTGTGTCTGCCCTACATCAGCTTCATCGCCTTCTCTGTTTCCTCAGAAGATTGCTCCAAGTTGGCTTCTGTCTGCCCTGTCCCACCTCAGCCTCTTGCCCTTCCTCACATTTAGTGCCAGGTATTCAGATTCCTAAGAGATAATCTGGTTGACTCAGTGTCACCAGTGCTCATGGGCAAATCTGCTGATTGGCTGCTGTTGATCAGGTGATCACCTCCCTTCCAATCAGTATGACTAGGGAGAATGAAAGGAGTGGGTCATGTGATACACAACATAGCCAGGATGGTTTCCCTTAGGAGGGGACGTAGGCAGAGTGGGCATGCTCCATACATACTCATGTATGACTGAGGACTATGTCCCAGAAAAGGGAGGTGACTCGGAGAAAAGGTCAAATGGCACCATGAAAATAGAACAAGTCTGGGAATGAAAGACCAAGGTTCCACTCCTGGCTTCCCCTTTCAACAAGACATGTATCCTCTATGAGTCTTCATTTCCCCACCTGTTAAATGGAGAAAAGAAAGCCTGCCTTGACCACCTCTCTGGTATGTTTTGAATCAAATTAAATTATGAATAAGAACATGTTCTGTAGCTGTATATATAGTAAATCACCATCATCATCATCATCATCATCATCACTATCATCATCATTGTCAAATTCACCTAGCTACTTATAAAAATTGTTTCCAACTTGACTTGGCTCATTTGTGCATCACTCATGTTCAGGGTGCTAACTTGATTCTACTGGAAATTCTACCAGGAACCTACCAGGACACTGTGGCCTGTCTTTCCAAAGTGGCCCCAGGGGTAGAGTGGCTACTCTTTAATTGTGAGCTCCAAAAGACAAACTTTCCAAAAAGAGAGGGAAGAGAAAGAATATTTTTTGAGGTCCAAGTACATGGCAGCCCCTTATGACATGGTGTCTCACTCTGCATAGCTCTATGAGAGAGTTGCTATCATTCCTTATTTTATGAGCTCACACAGTTAATAAGTGAATACGTTAGGCAGTTTGACTGGATCCCACCAATTTCCCCTCCGACCAGCAGGCTTACAGAAGGCATCTTCATTTCCTCTCCCCCAACCCTGGATTTTGCTTCCCCACCTCCAGCCTCTTGGCCCTTCCTGTGACCATCAATACTTAATGCTTTGTGCTGTCACATTCATAGCTGTGAAGGATCCAATTGTGTGGTTGATCTATAATGTAAGGTTAATGCCTAATTAGCTCGTTTAACATTTCTTTCCTGGATAATTCATGATAGGTCATTAACAAAAGCCAGGGCAAATGGAGGGGCATGTTCATTGCCATAAATCAGAGGCCTAAAAACATCATAGAAACAGGAAAATGCATGTATTATTTAGGTCAAACAAAGAGCCAGATCTGCAGAAGACTTCTCAATACTCTTCTGACCCTGAGGTCAAGGGAACAAGTATAAGGCTGGAGGGATATTTGCTAATAGCAGAAATGAGCTGGCCAAGGTCTAGTAGGGTTGCACATCTCCTGGTCAACATATGGCCATACATCTCATTGTTAAAGTTATGACTCCCCAGATGGAAAAGGCTTCTTTGAATACCAAATAATGCATACCCACCACAACAATAAATAAATACCATTTATAGAGCATCTATGATATGCCAAGCTGTATGTATGTATGTGCATGATTTTATGTGTGTGTATTGCATGTATCAGTTAGCTCTTGCTGCATAACAAACTACCCCCAAACTCAGTAGATTTTCATGAGTCTGTGTCTTAGCCTATAGGCACTGCTGATCTGGGCCAAGTTCATCTGATCTCAGCTGGGTACTCTCATTTATCTGTGTTCAGCTGGTTGATCTATAATGTAAGGTTAACACCTAATTAGCTCATTGATTGGCTAAGAGCTGCTACTGTAGTATGACCTCACTCACCTGTCTGGATATTGATCAGATGTTAGTGTGACAGGGGTGACTGGGCCATGAGTCTTTCATAGTGAAGTCAGGGTTCCAAG
The DNA here is from genome assembly GCF_000147115.1 of Myotis lucifugus. Lineage (NCBI taxonomy): Eukaryota > Metazoa > Chordata > Mammalia > Chiroptera > Vespertilionidae > Myotis > Myotis lucifugus. The sequence goes on along the minus strand of NW_005871274.1, from coordinate 931,243 downwards.
AGGTAGATTAGAAGAAGCATGTAAGACCTCTTGAGATCTAGACTCAGAGCTGGCAGGCATGCTGGCCTGTCTGCAGCATTTTATTGGCCCAAAGTCATAAGCCCAGCTTCAATGCAGGTGTGGGGCAATTACCTCCACCTTTTGATGGGAGAAGCTACAAAGTCACTGTAAAGGTTACAGAAGGGGTTGAGAATTACAGTCATGTTTGCAATTATTTTACCATAACCCATATTTTCCCTTATAACAAACCATTTGTCCATTCTTCCAACAAATATTTGAGTACCTGCTATGTGCCGGATATGTTCAAGGTGCTAAGGACACAGAAGTGAACAAGAGAAAGTCTCTACTCACATGGAGCTTCATTTCTATGCAGAATAAGCGACAAACAGTAAACCAGTGAATAAATACATATGTAAGATACTTTTAGATGGTGTTCAATGTTATAATGTACATATAACAGAGTGACTGCCTATTCAGGTGTCTAGAAGCAATTTTTGATAAGGTGTTCAGGGAGGGCCTCTCTGAGGAGGTGGCATACTCCAGCAGGAATCTCTAAGACCTTTGTTGTAGACGCTTGTTCATAGCTGGAAAAGAAAGCCAAGGTGCACTGACACCTGCTGATAAACCCTATTCAAGATCAGGAAATCCTACTTCAAAAAATTCAGTTGCCTTGCTTGTTGGCCAAACCCATGCAAGGAGCTACATTATTTAAAATATGACATTCACTTACGCTAATTATTTCCATGGAGGACCTTCTTGTGTCAAGGCTAGTCTAGGCAGTGGGTATAGAGCAGTAAGCTCAGCAGGCTTTTCAGGAGAAGATGGAGAGGAGCTAATGAAATGCATGACATGTGAGTGGTGATGAACACTATGGGGGGGAAGCAAGCACAGGGAGAAAGACGACTGGGGAGGGGTGAAGGTGATCACTCGGATGAGATGCAGTTTGAGTAGAAACTTGACAGTGAGGAAGAGAGCCCTGCAGCTATTTGAGGAAATAATAAGTATGTGCTCAGGAGGGAGACCATTGTGGCTGAAACCATGAGCAAGGGGTAGTGGCCAGAAATGAGGTCGAGAGGTCACAGGACCAGATCTTGGAGAGCACAGTAGCCACTGCAAAAGTTCTGGCTTTCGTTCTGGGTGAAACAGGAGCCCCTGGAGCTTCTGGGCAGAGGAGGAACATGATGTGACCTCTGTTTTCTAAGTGTCCCTCTGCTATCATAAGCACAGAGACCTTCAGGGAAGTGACTGCGTTTGCTCAGGTGAGTGATGACAGGAGCTCAAATTTGGAGGTAGCCGGTGAGAAGTGATAATTGAGCGAGCAAGACAGATAATTACCAAATACCAGCACAGTGAATAATTTAGTGGAAATGACAGCACTACCACAGAGAGATTCAGGGTTCTACAGGAACATATAACAAGGAAACTGGCAGTCTGTGCCTTTTGAGGGACTGCATATTTTAGGCAGGAAAGCCTTCCTGGAAGAAGTGGCATATTAGCTGCAACTCGAAAGATGGGAGTTAGTTCAATGAAGATGAGAAGGGCATCTCAAGCAGCAGGAAGAGCACGCGCAAAGGTCCTGGGGCAGGAAGGAGATGTGCAAGGGTGGCCATCTGGATGCTAAAAGCCTGCTTTCCTTCTGTAAGGTGCTGCCCTCTTTGCTCACCTCTGAAATTATTAATGATCCAGACACTTCATAGCAAGAGGCCCACCACACTGGCTCCACCTTGCTGTTACCACTGCTTTTTCCACTCCTTGTAGGCAGTTAGGAGAACCCAGACCTTCCCACCCAGTAAATGAATAATGAGGGCAGATCAAACTGGCTAGATTGGAGCAAGATGGATAGTGATGGCGTGACTTGGACCTGTCCGGAGTCGAGTGCCCCTCACTGGGAGAGACCTGGGATACCCTTCTTTCTCCCAAACCCTTGCCCCCGTAAATGAACCATGCTGCCTTTACTGAACTAAGCAGGTGTGGGGGGAGATGGGCAGGATGGGCCCCTCAGAGGGGGGAAATCAAGATTAAGCAACATAAGCTGGCCTTTTTAAAAGCCTTAGGCAGGCCTTTCCAATTGGATCCTCAAATGGACCACACTTGAGAAAATTAAATAAACCGGCATTTGTCAAGGGCTTTTGGTGGGCTTTCAGCCTGGATTTAATTTATAGGTTGGTCTGTTATTAATGGGCGCTCATGCTCCGTATAAAACCTTTGTCGGAGAGAAGTGGTAGGGAGGAGGCAGAGTGCTTTAATGCTTGCTGGGACACTTAAGTATTCGCTCCAAGGAGCTCGAACAATGGGCATTTGTCCCACAGAAGCTGGGTAGCTAGAACACAGCAGGTCAGCCTTCCTGGAACTGCTGGACTACTGGGCATCCTCTGCCCCGAGTCAGGGGTCCCCTCAGAGACCTGTGAGGGCCAGTTTTCAGGGAAAAGTTGACAATCTGAGGGTGCTCATCTCTTTGCCTCACTGTGACCTTTGACTTGCCCAATAGCTATGCCTTGAGAAGAGCAAGCACCTCCTTGCAGGAAGTGAGTGCTCGAGGGATGTTGTCAGATGAGTAGTGAATGATGTATCCTGTCTCCAAGGCTATGAAACTGGGAAATTGGAGGGACCTGAAGATGGCACACACAAGATCTTTGCAAAAAATTGGCAATACATATCTAGGGTCTTAAAATGTCCATGACTCGGGCTTGGTGGTTTCCTTCTAAGAATTCCTCCAAAGCAAAACTCCAAGCATTAAGAAGAGAAGAGCTAAGAGGAGGGGAGAGAAGGGCAGGAAAAACTTCATGCAAAAAAAAAAATGTTTGTCCTGGCTGGGTGGTTCAGTTGGTTGGAGTGTCATCCCGTACACCAAAAGGTTGCAGGTTCAATTCCAGTCAGGGCACATACACCTAGATTGTGGGTTTGATCCCCAGTTGGGATCCATACAGGAGGTCAACCCATCAATGTTTCTCTCTCACATTGATGTGTCTCTGTCCCTCTCTTAAAAACAAACAAACATATCCTTGGGTGAGCATAAAAAAAAAAAAGATGTTCACTGCTGTGTTCTTTGTAATAGTGAAGAATTAGGAATGGAATATCAACCCTAGAGGAATGATTAAGTTAACCTGGAGGCATCCCCACTTTGATGAGTTACTACATATTTGTTCATAAAGACTATACAGTAATACAGACATGTCTATGTTAACATACTACTGGAAAACATAGGGTGCAATATTACCTGTACAGTATTAAAATTATATATTTCTTAAATTGTTAGAGAAAAAGACTAAAATGAAAACATGCCAAAATGTTAATAGTGGTTGTGTTTGCGTAGGAAAACTGTAATTTTTAAAATTTTTTTCTATTTTTCTAAATTTCCCTTTTTAAAAAAATATATTTATTGATTTTTTTACAGAGAGGAAGGCAGAGGGATAGAGAGTTAGAAACATCGATGAGAGAGAAACATCAATCAGCTGCCTCCTGCACACCCCCTACTGGGGATGTGTCCGCAACCAAGGTATATGCCCTTGACCAGAATCGAACCTGGGGCCCTTCAGTCTGCAGGCTGACACTCTATCCACTGAGCCAAACCGGTCAGGGCAGGG
>NW_005871274.1:908178-927559 GCF_000147115.1 Myotis lucifugus | reverse complement strand
GCTCAATGCCTGCCTACTCTTATAAATGTCTTATCATCACAGAAGCAAAATAACTCCCACAAAAAATTTAACATGTTAGCATACTAACTCATCATTTAGATTCCTTTCAGTGCGGATAAACAAAAATATATCTTCCTTTACTGTGTCTCTTTTTCTCCCTTGCCCTTGTACACCCCACCCTCCCGGCCACATGAAATCTTCCCTCCGAGCCCTATAATATTTATCTTTTCCAGGAATTGTGGTCTTTCTTTGTGCATTTGGCCCTGTTCTTGTGACCGAGCTCCGGTAACCTTCCCTTATGACCATCGCTCGCCCACAGCCGTAGTCCCTTCTGCATGAACCCAGATCGGGATGATAGGGCAAAGCGGGGAAGCACTGACTCAGAATCACACGGACCCCGGTTCAAATCTGGCTCTGCCACCTTCTCCCTGCACAAAGTCATTGAGGTCCTCTGTGCAGTCATTTAAGTCCTCTGATAATGGCCTATATAGTTAAAGGAGAAGATGACAATAGGAATAAAGAGAAGTCAAAGTAATGATTAACATAGACTGACCGCCTAGAGTGCACCAGGTACTGAGCTAAGCGCTTTACACACATTTAGTCATTTAAACCTCACCACGATGCGATGAGCTAGGTGTTATTTCACCCCATTTTATACATGAGAAGACAAATCCATAAGTCACAGGGACCATGGGTGGGACGCTCATCTTGTAGCTGGACCCTAGTCTCCTCCCATCCTTACACCAATTCCCTACTGGTCCAATTGCTATACCCATTTCCTAGATAAGAAAACTGAGGCTCAGAAGGCTAAATGGCTAAACCAAGCTTACCCAGCTCGTAGTAGAGGCAGGACTTTCAGTGAAACCCCTGTCCCCGAAACCTCTAAGCTAGCCAGGGACTTGTAGACACTTGATAGCAGGTGCCACAGTGCCACAGCTGCTTTACAAGCAGGGACCCGGCTTCTTGCTGTCACAGGGCGTTCTCCTCTGCTCAGGCCACTCAGAGCACAGACAGTGAGAATGCAGAGCGAGGCGTCTAGAGTGCAGGAAATGCCCGTGTGGCCCAGGCCTTCCCAGAACCCCGGCTCCTGAAAAAGCACCCAGCCGCCACGCCGGGGTCTGCCCCGGGAAAAGCTGTGAAGCAGAGCGCGCTTAAGGGATGAGGACACGGTCCTGCCACATCTGCAACGTCACAGCTACCGTCTGACCAGACGTTACTGACACACTTCCGGATGGGAGGTCCACAGAAACCATTTCCTAGGAGGCAGAGAGGAGTTGGTGTCTCAAGTCTGCCTGGGATGAAAAGCTGTTTTTACCCAGAACACACGAACCATCATCCCTGACCATGGAGGCATCGGTGAGGAGGACAAGTGTGAGGTGTGGGGATGTTACGTTTAGTCCCTGAAAATGGATTCAGCTGGGAGTTTGCCAGGCAGCACCCAGGCTCCTGCCACTCGTCATGGAGAGACGTTCTTAGAGTGAGGGCAGAACCTAGCAAGCCGGGCTCTGTGGGGAGAAAAGGAAAGTGGGGAGCCGAGACTCACATCTGTGAGTCATTTGAGTTTGAAAGAAGCACATTCTACTGGGCAAGGAGGGTGGAGGAGGGGCAAGGCAGTTGGTTCCCATTAAGCTTGGTAGCTTGAGAATTCCCTGCATGTAAGTACGTGCCGGCCCAGCCCCATCCAGGAGGCCAAGCCCCCAGCCCCTGATGTGCCAGACGCATGGGACTCGTCTCCTCAGGGCCTGGAGAGGACAAAGTAGCCAGGAGGCCTCGGGACACCAGGCCCTCTCATCCGCCCCATTCTCCAAGGCCCCTAATTAGGTATTTACATGACAGACCCTGAAAGAGTGGTTACAGGCCATTGGGTAATTAGTGACATTTTTAAAATACATTTTCAACCGCACAAAACCATGTTTACACAATGTCAAGGAACTGGCTTCAGACCACAGAAAAGAACTTTGCAAAGACAGAAAAAGGAGGTGGGCCCTGGAGTGTTCCCTTTAACACTCAGCCCATGGGTGGGGTGATCCCGAGGCCTGATGGTCTGTTTTCCAGGCTCCTGGAATCGGAGGCCCTTGTGTGGAGGCACTACAACGGGAGCTGAGACTAGAAGATGAACCACAGATCGGTCTCCTGACTTGAGGGGCCCACAATTCTCAACTGCACTTGTTCATTGTTGCTACACAATGTTTATGCACGAGTGTCATTAGTAATTCATTCAACACACATCGATGGAGCGCCTCCCATGTGCCTGCCGAGGGGGAGTGAAGACAGGTAAAAGCCTGGTTCCCTGCGAGGGGTATGCAGTTCCGAATCATCTGGAACTCTTGTCAGCATCTCCGTACAGTCGTATCTACATTCAGTGAGGGTGGCAAGCGCTGCTGGGGGCTCAGGGGACTGAGCACTCAACATGGAGCTTGATTTTTCCCAAGTTTACAGTCTTTTGGTGGCTTTTAGTGGCACTGCTGCTGAAAATTCATTCAGGTGCTCATTCATTCATTCACAGGGTCACAAGCCTGCTGGGCACCTGCCCTGTAACCGATACTGGGCTCAGTATGGAGGCTTGAGAAATACACAAATGAGGTCTGGCCCTTTCCCTGGGCTCAGCGAAAGATGCCTAAGTTTTTTATGTGTATTCCTCATTTAATCCTGTAGAACCTCCACTTGGTATCAGCCCCATTTTACAGATGAGGAGAGTGAGGCCAGGAGAGGATAAGTAACCTTCCCAAGACACAGATTGAACCTCAGTCCCATCTAACTCCATACCTCTACTGCTCTTAAACACCTCATGCTGCAGGTGAGACTCAAGTCCCCAAACCCTGCCCAGCATGCACACGCATGCCATGTGTCATCTGCTTCAGTCACTCCTTCTCCTTGACCAAATCGTTGTGCTCCAGTCTTTGGAGCAAGCCTCAGCTTTCCCCCAAGTCCCCAGCGAATCCCTGGTCTGATATGCCTGGCCCACTCCTCCTTCCCAGCCATCCAAATGCTTTGTATTCTTGAAGGTCCACCTGTTGTTAATCCTCACCTGAGGATATTTTTCCCATTGATTTTTAGAGAGGGGGAGAGACACAGAGAGAGAAACATAGATGTGAGAGAGACACATCAATTGGTTGCCTCCCACACATGTCCTGACAGGGACAGGGTCCGGGGATTGAGCCTGCAACCGAGGTACTTGCCCTTGACCAGAATCAAACCCAGGGTCCTTCAGTCCATGGGCACACTCTAATCACTGAGAAAACTGGCTAGGGCTTGAAAGTCCCCTTTAAATGCTATAGCCTACAGCAAAACTCCCGGAGCCCCCAGGCCCCTCCTCAGCACTGCCATTGCACCTCTGTTGCTAACCAGGCCTCCAGTGTCCCAAGCCACCTGCCTTTGCTTTTCTGTGGTGATTTTATGAGCCCCTATTTTATTGCCTACTTTGAGGACATCTCCCCAGGCCTTAGATGGAGTCAATGCCCCTTCACTATTTCATTCAGTTACCAAGTAGCTGTCCTGTGCTTGGCATTGTCACTAGAATTAAGCCTGTGAACAAGAAGGTGTGCAAGGTCCCTGTCCTCATTAGAGAGACCACATCGTGCACAACTATTAATAGAGAGTGACTGGCTTGAGGGAGGACTTCCTCCACTTAGGTGGTCCAGGAGGCCTCTCTGAGGAGGTGGGACTGTGAGCAGGAGCCTCAAGCAATCAAAGGAGCCAGCCAGGAAAGGATGAGAAAGGGAGTGCCTGCCTGGCAGAGGGAACAGCAAACGTGAAGGCCCTGCGGTGGGAACAGATAAGAGCCTTCAAGGACAAGAAAGATGGCAGTGGAAGCGGCAGCACTGTGAGTCCCAGGCGGGGAGGTGGGCGAGCCCCAGGAAGGGAGGTGGGCGCTGAGGTTGGAGAGCTACATGCAGGCCAGAGCCTAGAGGCCTCGGGGAAGGGCTCGGGCTCATTCTGAGTTGACTCAGGCCAACGGCTCACTCACTCCTCTTTTGAGGAGCTCACGACCACACCACCATCAGTCGTGGGAGTGCATCGCCCTATCTCCTGTGAGCATCGCCAGCCTCTTCCCAGCCTGTATCAATTAGACCACTGATTCCATCGCTCCGACTTCAAAGGGGAAAGATGGCGGGGAATTTACAAAGGACAATAAACCCAGTCCGTGGCAGGCTGCAGGCCCATAAACTTTTACCGGCCCCTCGACTGCCTAGAATACATCACTCCCTGCCTCGCCACCAAAGTGCTGCCTTTATCCACAGCCAGCACAATAAAAAATATTTTTATAGAATCGCACACCATCTGGGAGGAAAGTCCTGAAAAGAATATTTGTCTCAACGAATCAATCTAATTTGGAATGATCAAGGCTATTAGTGGGGATGCCAAATTAAAGCTACAAATTGCTGGCCCTGGCTGGGTCGCTCAGTTGTGAGAGCGTCGTCCCGATGCACCAAAGTTGTGGGTTTGATCCCCAGTTGGGGCACATACAGAAATCAACCAATGAATGCACTTATAAGTGGAACAACAAATCGATGTTTCTCTCTCTCTCAAATCAATAAAAAAAACTAATAACAAAATTATAAATTGCTACTCCTCAGGGCTCAAGAAGCCCCAACTAGAGAACTCATTCACTGTGTGATGTGGGACAAGTCGCTGTTCCGTCCAGTGTCAGGTTCCCCTTGAACTGAAGGGGTGGGTCACCTAGAAAGGCCTGTTCTGTGTGTCTACAGGTAGGGATGGGCTTCTGCAAGGCAACACCGGCCAGGGGCCATGGCGTTCTCACGCTCTGCAGGGTCCTTATGAATCGGTAAGACTTTCGCTGAAGACAGTTGGGCACTGAGAATCAAGAACGTTTAAAGCAATAACACACACTCTTGGATCCAGGAAATGATCACCCCAAAATACAAAGATGTGAATCAGTTGTTTTCAACTGGGGGCACCTTAGCACCCCCCACCCCACCCAAGGGACACTGGGAAATGCCTGGAGACCTGTTTGTTGTCACATCTGGGGAGAGGGTGCTATCTGTACCTAGTGGGTGCAGGCCAGGATGCTGCTCACCATCCTATAATGCACAGGACAGCCCCCCCCCTTCCCCAACAAAGAATTATCCAGCCCCAAATGGCAAGAGTGCCGAGGCTGAGAAACCCTGGTTTAGACAGAAGCATATTCACCTGGTGTTGTTTCGGGAGATGTAAAATAAACATAAGAAAAACAGCAAAATACCTAAATGCAAACTAAAAAGGGATGCGTCCTATACTGTGCGCTAAACCCACATGAAAAAGACTGAATGCAGCCGCCGAAAGGTGAGCAGTTCCATGGTCGGAGCCTGCAGACACCGCAGCCTGGATTCAGATCTCACCTCTACCACTTACTCCGTGAGTGACCTTGGGCAAGCCTCCTTACCTTCCCGAGTCTCAGTCCACTTGTCTGAAAAGTGGGGATGAGGTCCACTCCCTCATTGCAGGGTGGGGGGGGGGTGTCTCTAAACCTCACATGGAGAAGATCTGAGCAGAGTGGATTCTGTTAACTCGTGGGCCCTACATGCATCTGAGTTTGCAACCCTGGGAAACAGCACAGAGCAGCACGCCCCATGGGGCCGGTGGCAGCCTGCTGAGCTTCCCTTTCCACTCTGCCATGAACATTTAACTAGAATTATGTAGCCAGAGCTCCAGTTAGGGGCTTGATGTCACATTTTCTTAGAGATGCTCTGCGCTGAGTATCTAACACGCATTATCTCATTTCAACCTCAAAACAACCCAGAAGCATGATCCTATTTTGCAGGTGAAGAAACGGGCTCAGAGAGGTCAGCCGCTCGCCAAGGCCATTGCTGATAAGGAGGTGGTGCAGAGGAGATTTGACTCAGGGGTCCGATGCCCAGGCCCTGGTCCTCAGCCCTACGCGGGGTGACATTCTTGAAACGCCTTATATTTACGCAGGTTTAAATGGACACTGTAAGTGTTTACCAAGTCAGGGGGGGCGGGGGGGACAAGGGCCTATATGTCCTAGTTTTCTTGGCACTCTTCCGGTTTTAGCCCTGAAACCCCACACTCTGGAAAACTTCTCAGTCCCAAGCGAACTGGGATGGTGGGTCACCCTCCTTGGGGTCAGGGCTGTGTCTGTCCCCGCAGGGCACACAGGCCTGGTGAAGGAGAGTTGAATGAGGGTGTGAAAACTCAGTCTTTAGGAAGATGGGCAGGAGCTCTGGCCAATGTATAACAAAACCTGGTTCTGCCGCCAGTTCCCTGCTTAAAACTAGGCTCCCACAGGCACATCTCTCACCCACTAAAGACAGTTGGACCTGGCGGGTATGGCTCAATGGTTGAGCATTGACCTATGAACCAGGAGGTGATGGTTCAATTCCCAGATTGTGCGCTGGATCCCCAGTAGGGGGCATGCAGGAGGCAGCTGATCAATGATTCTCTCTCATCATTGATGTTTCTCTCTCTCCCTCTCCCTTCCTCTCTGAAATCAATAAAAATATTTTTTTAAAGTAAAATAAAATAAAAACAGTTGGGATTAGGTTAAATTTCTCCCAAAGTCATCCATCTACAATCCCAGCATCAAGCCTGCTACCCATCCATCCATAACACAGTGCTGCGGTCGGTGCCCCGGCTGGATTACCTGCTATGACACTCTTGCTGTGTGAGCTGGAGTGACTCACCCACCTCGCTGAGCCTTAGTTTTCCCATCCATAGAATGTGAATACTAACGGGGATCTGTTTCACAACACATGGAAAGTATTTCTAATGAGGCTCTGGCACACCGAGAATGTATTGTAACTATCGGTTCATATTATATCAACACCGATTCATGGATGCATTTTCTCCATTCAGCAAATATTAACGGAACACAGTACCCCTGACACAGCATTCTCATAGATCTTGCCTCTTTCACATGAAAAAGCCCAGATTCTAAATCCAAACGAATTAACGAGCAACTCCTTCCTTCTGAAGTCGAGATTAAAGAGAGAGAGAGAGGCAGGCAAAGGAAGGAGGAGACACGGCGCTCTCATGTGCACAAGCCAAAACACACATCCCGGCCTGCACAGCTCGCCGTAAATCCATCAGTGGGCGAGGGCTCTTCCCAGCTGGCGTGGCGACCGTGTGGGGCTCTGCACAGTATTCCTTCACAACTGGCTGTAATTACCAGCTGGATAATTATTGGGCCAACCCACTTCCCCCAAATACCTCTCCACTCCGCCAGTAGGGAACAGCCTAAGCACAAAACCTTCCTCCCTCTGTCCCTGTGAGCCTCCCGGCCTGCTGGCCAAGCCAACCTCGGGAGGTCCCTGCCAAAGAAACGCACCCCCACTCCCCCCCTCCACTGCCTTGCCGAGCTGAGTGTGCCAATGCCTTAAATTGCTTCATGTTTTTTGTCTCTGTGAATTAGAAGCCGTTAAGAGAAGGCCGCCCAAAGAAACCAAGCACAAAATATATTTGGTCACAGATGGATGGGAAAGGTTCTTGTTGCTTTGTTTTTTTCCCCTGAGAGACTGAACATGACCTTTTTTTTTCAGTTGCTGATACATTTGGAGTCGGGTTCTTGGAGCCCAAATGGTGTAAGCAGCACATCCTCCTTGGTGTGGAGGAGATGTCCCCGCTATAAACATCCCCGCTCGGGCAGCTGGGTTTGGCCCAGAGTCCCCGTCACACACACACGGTCACGGGTAACCTTTGGAAGCAGGAGCATGTGGGAGTGCAAATGCTGGCGCAGGAAGGAGACGCTGCTGGGGCGGTGGCTGCATCCCTGCCAGCCTCGTTCCAGACCCCCGGTCAGCGCCACCCACCATGTGACCCAGGCTTTCTCCACTCCAACCCCTGGTTAAGCATGCGGATTCTGAAGTTGGTAACTCGAGTACAAATCCTGCATGGTCCCCGCACGATTCGGGCAAACCGTGTGTGACTCAGGTTTCTCATCTGTGAAATGGGGATAATCTGAGTACAGGCTGACGGTGCTGTTGTTGTGATTAAATGAGAACATGTGTAGCACAGTGCTTGACCCTGTACACACCCAATACGTGGTGACGAGCATTCCAAGTTGTTTAACTCGGAGGTGCCTCCCTGTGCACAGCTTTAAAATGGGGATCTTTGGGGGACTGTCCTAAAGATTAATTTAATTACTTTTATTTATCAGACACCAATGGCTGAGTGAACATTTTGTGCCCGAAACTGTACTGAACATTCTGCACACATTATCCTATTAGAGCCTTAGAATCACTGAGAAAGGTCAGCATTCCCTGAAAAATTAGGAAGTTGAGTCTCAGATAAGATCAAGTCCTGGTTCGAAATCTGCCTGATCCCAAGGTCAGGTTGGAAAACCGAGCTCTTTGAAGTCTGTCTCCGTCTAGGATGGGATTGTACAAAAGCTTCTCTGAGATCATACCTGCTTCCCGCCCTCTGAACAGCTTTGAGTCTAATTTGGTTTTCCTGTCTCAGGACCATAAGGCTGAGAGACCAGACCCTAAAATATATGATAAGAAAAAATAGCCGAAACCGGTTTGGCTCAGTGGATAGAGCGTCGGCCTGCGGACTGAAGGGTCCCGGGTTCCATTCCGGTCAAGGGCATGTACCTGGGTTGCGGGCACATTCCCAGTAGGAGATGTGCAGGAGGCAGCTGATCGATGTTTCTCTCTCATCGATGTTTCTAACTCTCTATCTCTCTCCCTTCCTCTCTGTAAAAAATCAATAAAATATGTTTAAAAAAAAAAAGAAAGAAAAAAATAAATGTCCCCATAAATGACCCTACTGCAGACTGGTTTCTATCTCAGTCTTGTGGAAATTTGATGAAGATATGTCACTTCCTCAGATTCTTATCAAGTTGGTTACATTGATCAAATAAAGTTTCTGTAATGTATTGACTCCACAAAGAACTGCCACCATCTCTCCACCATCACCATCCCCATCACCAATCCCAACACCATTAGCTCCATCATCACTACCACCATCATCAACAATCCCAACACCATCACCACCACCATCACCAATCCCAACACCATCACCACCATCATCACCAATCCCAACACCATCACCACCACCATCTCTCTCTAAAAATCAATAAAAACATATTAAAAGAAAAGAAGAAATGCTGTAAATTACAGCTTGAACATCATCACCATAACCAATCCCAACACCAATCAGAACCACCATCACCACCATTATCATCACCATCACCAATCCCAACACCATTAGCTGCACCATCACTTCCACCATCAGCACCATTGCCACCACTACTACAACAGAAAGCCTTATCGAGAAAAAAATCTAAATTTTGGAGATAAGGAAGAATGTAGTTGAGAAATAGGACAATTAGATGCATCAACAAAAGTCCTAGAGATGAAACTCAAAGTGTGACTCCATACATAATTCCCTGGAGAAGTCAGCTTTGGCTCCTATGCCCAGTTTCCTTTATATCATCCGAGCCAGAGTTTCAGCCAAACCAGATGTAAGTTAAGGACGAGAAGAGATAACAGATGCTGCTCAGAAAGATGTCATGCACGGTGTCCGCAGGCAGAAAATGGGTCTTAAAATCAGGCAGTGTGGATCTGGCTCTGCGGGTCACTAGCTGAGCACCCTGGGAAAGAACCTAGACCTCTCTGATCCTGTTTCCTCATCCGTAAAATATAAATAATGATGTCTGCCCTGCAAGTTTGGCATGAGGGTGAATTACAATCACATGAGTACAGTGGTCAACACCATTAGGCTCTCAGTAAAGACATTATCACATTATTAAACCCAAGATCACTACAGAGTCTCATTTTTTACACACTCACACTAAAAACAGCTTTGTGAGATGCAATGAAGAGGCTCACTATCCCAGAGGTAGCATGGAGACATTAATTCTGGAGAAATTAAACACGTTTAGAAAACTTAAAATGGAGATTTCTTGTTTAAAAATAAATAAACAAAAAAAGAAGAAAGGGGAGAGAGGAGAGAGAGAGAAGAAAGAGAAAAAAGAAAAAAAGAAAAAGAAATGCTGTCCAGCCAGTGTGGCTCAGTGGCTGAGTGTCAACCCAGGAACCAAGAGGTCAATGGTTCGGTTCCTGGTCAGGGCCCATGCCCAGTTTGTAGGCTTGATCCCCAGTTAGCGGTGTGCTGGAGGCAGCCAATCAATGAAGTTCCTCTCATAGATGTGTCTAGCTTTCTATCCCTCTCCCTTCCTCTCTCTCTAAAAATCATTAAAAACATATTAAAAGAAAAAGAAAGAAAAAATGCCGTAAATTACAGCTTGAACAGCTGTACAAAGGAGAGACAGCTCCTTAGAGATGTAATCTCCCAAGAAGGGGTCACCTGGTGTGGCCAAGGAGGGCCGAGCTGTAATTCAGGTGCGCTGACAAGTCCAAGCAGGTACTAGTAACAAGCTCTCTTGCTTCTTCAGTCCTGCTTCTTGTTATGTTCTTTTTTTGTTTGTTTCTCCCTCTCTGGGAAAAGGAAGCCCATAACCTGATCAGAGAGGTGGACTTCGCTTTTTCTGAAACGGTTCCCATACAGCATGGCGTTTATTTTCCTGCAATAAAAGGGCTCAGCCCATAGCTGGCACACAGGTGGGTAACACAACAGAAAGATAGACAGGCTGGAGGTTTGTCCACCTCCATCCCCACCCGCCACAGGGGAAGATGAGCCAGTTGCCTTGCAAGGGCTGTGTTCCGTAGGGGTTCTGGGTACCTGGAAAGAATGAGGCAAAAACACACCCAGGGAATGTAAACTACAGAGTGTCTAGTTTCCTGTGGTCAATGGCAAACTGAAAAGGAAGACAATGTCAACATGCTCACCCAGGTAAGTTTGTCTCGTATCAAGAATGCCCTTTATTTTACGATTCTGTCCTTTCTGTATTGACTGTTGGGAAGATTCTCTCTCAGGCAATGGAGCAGGAGTGATGAATGCCCCCAGCTGTTCTCTCCTCCTCCTGCCTGCCCCAAGGATGCAGCTGCAGCCCACTTCAGAACTGAAACTTTTGAGCTAGGTATGGATTTACAAACCTAGAGAAATCGCACATCACAACTCTGAAAATATTATTTGGCAAGAGAAAAAGTTGGCAGCCCTACGTCAGTGGCCCAAGGAGTCTAGAATGGCATCATCCGTGACATTCCAAAGAGCTGCTTTAGCATAGGAAGTTCATTTCTTTCCAAGGGCTGCTCTTCCGTTTATTCTGGATCTAATGGGGTCTCTTCCTAAAAGGAAATGAAGGAGGAGCTACCTTCCAAATTTAATTAGAATAATGACATCTTCATAATCTTCAAAGGCTGACTGTGGACTCAGGAAAGCCTTTATGAGCCCAGGTTTGGGGATAATGGAAGTGGATCTTAACACTGAATGTTCGGGAATGACTTCCACAGGGCAGGCACTAGGAACCTTGGTTAGGGAGCAGGAGAGGAGGTGAGGAGTCTTTTCACAAAGGGGACACTGCAATGAATGGAAGGGGAGGGAGAAGAGGAAGGGATCAAGAAGGACTCCCAGAGTTTTGTCTTAAACTACTAAGTTGACATGGGCATACCTTAAGCTAAGGAACATGACATTAAGAGAAAAATTACAGGACTAGGGAAAGAATAATAAGTCATTTTATTTTATTTTTATATATATTTTTATTGATTTCAGAGAGGAATAGAGAGGGAGAGAGAGATAGAAACATCAATGATGAGAATCATTGATTGGCTGCCTCCTGCATGCCCCCTACTGGGGATCCAGCCCCGAACTCGGGAATTGAACCCTGACCATCCTAGTTCACAGGTCTACACTCAACCCCTGAGCCACACCAGCCAGATGTAATAAGTCATTTTAGATGGGTAGGCTTCCCAATGCCTGAGCGATAGCCAAGTGCCAGTGCTGAGAAGACTTGAGAATAAACAGGTTGAAATCTAGGAGAGATACGGAACCAGAGATTTGGATTTCATCAACCATGTACATAGTCCCAGAGAATATGTAATTGGAGTGTAACTCTACCCACCAGCTCACTCATTTCATGTTTTTTCCAAGTTTGGAAGTCTATCCATCTTTGAGGGTTTCCTATGAAAATGAAAACCCCTCTTTGGAGACGCCCTGTTCATCTCCTGTCATTTAACTCTCAGTAGACAGTCTTGAGAATCATCATCCCTCTAACCAATATCGCTGCAGGGCTATTGGTTTCCAGAGCAGCTTTACATACTAGATGCCACTTCTGTAACAGGATTCCTTGGGTTGCAAATGACAGAGAGTTGATTCAAAGCAGCATACGCAAAAATGGAATGTATTGGGTGGTGTATTAGTTCAGTTCCTACAGGAAGCAAAAGCCAAGACAGAGTTAGATGGTCAAGAGATTTCTTGGGGGAGATTTAGAGAAATTATAGGCAAGAACAGACAGGGTGAGCCTCCGGACTGTGACACCCTGGTCTGAGCCCTGGGAACGGAGAGAGGGGAGGAAGGAGGGTTGGGGAGTGCAGCACCAGCCAAACCTCAGCAAGGCCAATGGGGAGCCCCAGAGTAGAGAGAAATGGCCCTGCTCTGAAAGCCCCACTGTGCGCAGTCACTGGCTGGAGCAGCGCAGGGCGGGGTGACTGCAGAGTGAACAATGGAGCAGATACACAGTTTCAGTAGCTGGAGGCTTCCAACCACGCTGCTCTCAACAGAGAGACCTGAGTGGCACATCCCCATGGTGTCCCTGTAGTTGAGAGAGAGGCTTCAGAAATAGTGGATCCCAATTTGATTTAGGATGTCATTAGGTCTCTCTCTCTTCCTCTCTCTCTCTCTCCCTCCCCCCTTCCCTTCTTTCCTTCCTCCTGTCTATCTCTATCTCTATCTCTATCTCTACCTATCATATCTTCTTTAAGTTTTTTTTTTATTGATTTAAGAGAGGGAGAGGGAATAAGAGAAACATCAATGATGAGAGAGAATCATTGATGGGCTGCCTCCTGCACGCCCCACAGTGGGGATCAAGCCTGCAACCTGGGCATGTGCCCTGACCCGTGAATCGAACCATTCATAAGTCGACGCTCAACCACTAAGCTATGCCAGGCTATCATACCTTCTTTGCTCTCCAAAGTCTCCATGGCTTTATCTTGGACTCAACTGACACCAACCTAAAGATGGCTCTCAGGCTTAGATTATTCCTAGAGAAAGCTCATAATTTTTAAAGAAGGGATGCCCACTCCATCACAGCCTCCATCCTCTCATGTCCACCCTGAACCAATCCACTGCATCCAAGGTGAGGGAGACACTCTAGATGGCCAGACAGGGTAGGGAAGGAGAGAGGGGCCCTGATGGAAAGTCCCAACATAATGGCACGGAGCACAGAAGGGCAGTCCACAGGCAGTCACTGAAAGTAACACGTCCACTATCACCTCCAAAGCAGGTGGGAAAGTAAGGGAAGCGGGCTCTTCTCGCTGGGAAGAGAACACACAGAGCAGGCTAGGTGGGCACCACTTTTTTATGGGCCACTAGTTGAAGGTTAGCTTGGCCAAAATTACTATGGCAGGAATTTCCCAGACATTGGGTCAGGTATAAGGGGAAGAAAAAAATTCTCAAAATAAAACCAAGTATAGATCTGACCGGGTGGCTCTTTTCGTTGGAACATCATCTTATATATCGAAAGGTTGCAGGTTTGATCCCCAGTCGGGGTGCGTATGGGAGGCAACTGATCAATGTTTCTCTCTCATATCTGTTTCTCTCTCTCTCTTTTCTCTCTCTTTCTCTCTCTCCCCCTCTCTTTCTCTCTCTCCCTCTTTTCTCTCTCTCTCTCCTTCCCCCCCCCTTCCCTCTCTAAAGTCAATAAAATATATCCTTGGGTGAAGATTTAAAAAATTTGATTTTTTTAGAAAAATAAATAGATATCAATGAGAAATAGTATGAAATCCAAAATCAAACTTCAATAGTGGTATTTACCATTTGTGAATGACAAATTTTCCAGGTTAAAGGCACGGGCTATAGAATTCTCACCTTAGCTCTACTACATCCTATCTGTATGGTCTTGGGTGAGAACCTCCTTAATTCTCTATCTCAACATGGAGGGAGAAGAGGGAATCAATCAATTTTATAATAAGGTCATTGTAAGAATTCGCTGCAATCATGAAAGCACCCAGCACAGTGCCTGGAACTTAGTAACTGCTCAATATGTTGTGTCTAATACTATTAAACCTGATGGATTCCATGCCCTTCAGCCAACTCTGGCTTTCTGCCCTTTATCAACAGTCAGTCACGCCAGCAGGCTGAACAAGCCCTTTGCTTCCTAATCTGATAATCCCATGGAGCCCTAAGAGGGGAAGAAAAGTGTTCCAAGCCCAACGGGCTATTTTGGGGGATGAAACATCATCCCATTATTTGCAGAAGAAAAAAGGGATGGGCGGAGGGTGGCTCTTTGTGTTATCCTAAGCCTACAGTTACTAGTAATAGCGCCTTGGGGAAGGTTCCATTAGATGAAGAAAGATGTTTCAACTTCCTAGAAGACAAAGCCCCTTTACAATTGTCCTTGAGTTATGCCTCTCAGAGGGTGTCTTCTAGCTCCAACCACAATCCGTTTGGATCTGCCCGAGTTTCTGCTCATGTAGATTCGAAGGCACAGCCGCAAGCCTGGGGTGGAGAAAGGTTCCCTAGGATCTCATGTGTCCTGCTCTTTGGTGGGCCCCTCTCTTGAAGCCGGGGGACACGCCAAATTTCTTCAGAGTTTATTTCTCACATCTTTTAGAAGCTCACCTGGCTAATCTAGGTGTCGTTTTAGGGTAGTGACTTCACACAAAAAAAAAAGGGGGGGGAAGCTCATTTTGGGAGATCATGGTCTGTGGTCCTATGGGGTGGAAGTTAGTAGCGAAACATGACTTTCTCTGTGACCAGATGAAATAAAGCAAATGGCTAAGAGGTGCTCCCTGAATAAGTATTGATGGGGGCCCCACTGTTAACCTTGGCCGGTGGGAAGTGATTGCTGTGCCTAAACTTTCCATGCAGAGCCCACCCAAAGAGGTACTGGTGTGCTCACCCCACTTCACCAGGGTCATACTAGCACTAGAATGAAGAGGTGGCACTGCTGCCTCGGCCAGTGTGGCCCATTTGGTTGGGTGTCATCCCATGCACTGAGAGGTTCCATCCCTAGTAGGTGGCATGCAAGTGGCAGTCAGTCAATGTTTCTCTCTCTCTCTCCCCCTCTCCCTTCCGCTCTCTAAAAAAAAAAAAAAAAAAAAAAAAAATCGATAAAAATTTTTTCAAAAATTTTTGCAAAGAGTTTGACCAACACAGCATTCTCTAAGATCCTAGCATTAAAGCATATAATTAGAATGATTTATACAATTATTGGGTGATTATCATGTTAAACTATGTATCTCATTTAATCCAGGCAGATTAAATAAGGTAAATCAGGCTTTAAAAACAGAAACAAAATGCCCCATGAACTCCCTCCTAGCTATCTACCCAACAGAAGTGATGGTAGATGTCACGAGAAGACAAGCATAGAATGTTCTTTATTTGCAATAGCCACAGTGTTGCTTATAATAGCCTAACACTCAGAATGGTGGAAACTGCTCTCAAGAGAAGAATGGGCTGTACTCATACAATGGAACACTACGCAAAAATAAGAAGTAAACTATTGCTGCACACAACCACATGGACGAAACTCAGATAGTATGTATGTTGAGTGAACGAAGCCAGATGCAAAGGAGTACATTCTGTGTGATTCTGTTTAGGTGAATTCCACGGACAGGACAACCTAAGCAATGGAAGATAGAAGTCGGAGTAGCGATTGCCTCTTGGTGGGAATACAGAGTGAGCAGCAGCATGAAGGAACATTATCAGGGGATATATCCTGATCTGGGTGGTAGTTACACACACATGATGTATTTATATGTGAGACAGATAGATACAGATATATAGATATCTAAACACTAGAGGTCCGATCACGAAATTCATGCAAGGGGCTCTGAGGGCCGAGGCAGCAGCCCCGGAAGGACGTCCAGAAGGACATCTGGTCTAATTAGCATATTATGCTTTTAAGATATAGATATATAGATATATAGACATATAGGTATAGGGATATATGGACATAGAGATAGAGATAGTCATGTAACATTGGTGTACTATATGCATTTTAATTTTTCTGTGTTATACCTAAATAAATTTGCAAAGAAGAAAGGGAAGAAGGGTGGGAGGGAGGTAAGCAAAAGTACTTGCACAAATGCCCACAGCTATTAAATGGCAGAAAAAGAAATCTGACCCAGGTCTGCCTGGATGCAGAGTGCACTGTAACCACTGGGACACTGCCGCACAGCTGTGTTGATATTGCCTACTGACTAACCCTTTGTGGATGGATGGCTATCTGTTTATGGAAACTCAGCCCCATTGGCTCAGTGGCATTCAGGATTTAGATCCCAGTGAATTCCCTCCGACCTTCCCTATCACCTTCCACTCCCAAGTTTCTTGACGAGGACACTGAGCTGCAAGGCTGGAATGAGCTCCCCGCCCAGGCTGAGGGTGAGGAAGAATCTGGCCTCTGTGTCCAGGCCCACCATCAAGGGAACGTGGACGAGAAGAGCAGAGACAGGTATTGATCCTTGTTCATTATTTAAATGCATATGGCGGCAGGCAGCCCTGCTCAATAAAACCTGACAGAGACGCCGCAGGCCTGAGTGATGGCCCAGCAGCACCAGGGCTCCTCAAGGGGCGTGAAACTCAGTTTCCCCAACTAAGAAAATGGGAGTGTTGCTAGGTCCCTCTGGTCAGACCAGATGGCCTGGGCAGCTGTTACGGTTACATTCACAGGGTGCGACGGGGTCACTTTGATGTGTTTATCTTCATGGAGCAGGGAAGCACTCAGTAATTTTCTCTTTCTGAGTTTGCTTTTAGAACAGGGTATCTAAAATACTGTGGGTTTACAGACCCTCAGCCTGTTTGTAGGAGCAGCACAGTGATTAGGAATGCCGACCCTGGAGAGACCGTTTGTTTCGTCCTCACCCGCTGCTTGCCAACACCGTGAGCGTGGGCCAACGGCTGCCCCTCCTCACCCATGGGCTCCACTTCTGAAACTGGAGGGAGAATTCAATACACCTCACAGGGCCGCTGTAAGCATTAGACGAGTTCAAATGCTATCACAAACTATACAAACTAATCTCCCCATAAGTAGTAAGCCAATATGGTATGGTAACGATGACATTCATAACCAGGACAACTAGTATTACAAACTCTAGAGTGACCCTTTAGCACTTCAACTAACCAGGTACAAGAAAGAGTAATCTTTGAGACGCATATTATATTTAAGTAAAAGTCATTTCAAGCCCTGGTCAATTCAAAGTCAATGAATCATTCATTCATTCATTCATTCATTCATTCATTCATTCACTTACTCCACACACATCTGAGGTACTTTTCAAGCCAGTATTGCTATTATGCTCATTCTCACTTATAATGGGCAAAGAGTACCAGGAACCATAGGTGGGTCATCTGAGTGAATTCTGCACACCTGAGTTCCCTGCCCCGACTGTGTAAACAAATGCTACCTCCTTCTCCAGGAATGGGTCAAAAATCCTTCTCAATATAACTCCTCGATTCCTTGTTTCTGGACCCAGGGAATTCAAAGTTAGTTAGAGCATTGTCCCAAATGCCAAGGTTGTGGGTTTGATCCCCGGTCAGGGCACATACAAGAATCAACCAATGAATGCATAAATAAGTGGAACAACAAATCAATGTTTCTCTCTCTCTCCCTCCCTCCCTCCTTCCTCTCTAACATCAATCAAGAAATAAATGTTTTTAAAAAGTAAAAGTCAATTCTAAAACACCCCACAATGACTTTTGATGAATCATCTAATCTTCCCAGTTCTTTGTTTTTTCACCTAGTCTATAGAGTCACTTTTGGCTTAAAACGTAAACGTCTCTCAGTAGATGTTTCTATGTAACATTGAGGTTTGAACTTGACTTTCTGATGAGTTCAAACCCAGTAGAATGTGGAGCTTTGGAATAAGTCTCAAGTGCGAATGCACGTACACATATTCACTCACAGACATATTTTAAGAGGCTTATATACAAGCTCATAATTCTTCCTGGACATCAAATGGCTCTTTATAGGCTCTATTTTGATGACCTAAGTATCCTACAAATTAAACAGAAACATAAGGATTAAATTTCCCTCCAAGTACCAGGGCTTTGAGAAAAAATAAGGAGAAAAAAGAAATGCCTGGATGATCACGTTGTGATTTTTCCTTTCCTTTATGATTCCCAAACTTCACAAATGTAGTCTTAGAGAGCATGCCAACCCAAGTGACATCAGCCACCACACATCACAGCAACACCCGCCCCTGAACCATCTCCTCCAGGAATCCTCCACCGGCAAGAAGGAAGTGAGAGGACAGACTCACGTTCTCGTCCCCGTGAATTAATGAGTGGAAGCAGAGTTCACAGACTGGCTGGGTTTTTGAGAAAGGAACTCAGACACAACACCCTTTGTTTCAATCTGAGAGCCATGAATTCATGATGAATGAGGAGTGACCAAGACTGGATAAGGGCAGGTCCGTCTTACATTTCTCTAGCGTTTGGTAATGGGCAGCTGATATTTTAGCCTGGTTGGTTTCTACTTTCCCCTTTAATGGGGAGGTACCTCTCCCAGTCCACACCTAGTCCCTCTTCTGCATATGTGAAGCAGACCGTGCCAATCAGAGCCATGCACCCCAATACAGTGATTAGTTCCGAAATGAACATGTGACAGCTGACAGCCAATCAAAGAAGTGAGTGATTTCAGGTCTTTTGTTGGCTCTACTGAGAGAATATGATATAAACCTGGAAATTTTGTTGCTGTCTTATCTTGTTATTATGAAAGGAAAACCTGCTTGAGAATGGAGTCCATAATGAGGAAGTCGGACCGGAGAGCGAAGAGAATAAAATCAAGTCTTAAATATATCAGTTGAGTCCTTGGATTCACTGTTACTTTTCAGTAACTTAAACCTATAAATTTATTTCCACTTAATCCTGCTGAGTTGCAATTCTATCGCTTTAAATCGAGAGTCCTGATTGAGCTAGCCTTTTGGAGGTGCCCACAATGTTATATCTATTACTTGCGTAAACTATTTTCATCATCATTTCACCCATGGATTAATGACAATAGGAACCTTTTGCATCTGGGCAACACTTCATCCTTTCCTGAATGTCTTCACCAAAGACAGACATTCAGAGCAGCCACCCTACTTGTTATAGCCAGCATCTGTCCAACATCTGTTCCAACGGGTCCATCCCATGCGATACTGATTGCTAAATATTCTGAATGTCACCTTTGTTTTCACCTACATGATTGCATTTAGACCATAAACCAAAGTGGGAACAGACTAAAAACCCATTTCACAGATGAGCAAGTTAAGATTGGCCAAACCTGGGTTTTGAAATTGGGACTTTTGTTCCAAAGCTGTTTGCCCCTCACTATGCTCTACACAGAATGTAGAGACTCGCTAATTACATTTTCCCATTATTA
>NW_005871274.1:904229-907201 GCF_000147115.1 Myotis lucifugus | reverse complement strand
TTATTCAACAAAGGACGCTCCAAATAAAATCCAGCTACAGTGTTGTGGATGACTCGAAGCAGCTATGTGAAATGTGGTCCTGGACCACTGACACAGCTTCTGAACTTGGTCTTCTCATGAAGCGAGTCATCAGGTATCAAAGTGATGCCTTAAGAAGAAGAAATTATATATTCGCGATTGGGTAAAAGCTCAAGTTGTAGGCAAGCATATGGCTTTCATGTGAACTGTAGGACTGGCTAATAAAATCCAGCCATTACTTCCATGACCCAGGCATCTCAATGGTCATTAGGTTATCGCAATGGTATGCTTGGATATGTGTGGAGAGCGGCTACAGTGTTGGACAGGTTCAAGCCTCGGACTAATGAGAGGGCACGGTCCTCTCGTGGCAAAGCCACGTGCAAGTCCCAGCTTGGAAGGCAAAGCCCTCCCAGCACAATTATAGCCAAAGGCTATGGTTGTAAGCTTGACCTTATGGTCCGAACCTGTGGTCCCAGGTGGCTGAGTGATCTAGGCTGCAGGAGGTGCAGCAAGTGCTGCCCAAATAAAGCTTGATAGAGTTCTCAGGTGCATATAATTAAGTAGATTCAAAACTCGCAAAAACCTGTAAACATCTTGACCACGCCCTTGCTTTGCCTCGTGGGATCTGACTATAAAATAAAGACTGGGCTTACAGGCTGTGTCACTGTCTCTCCATCCGAGAACAGTGTCCCACCTGGCCCCAGCTATATTCTCTTGTCTGTTTTCTTTAATCCTTCACGTTCCCCCCTCAGGTTCACCACTGACTGTACTGGATATGGTGTTCCACTGAGAAAAATTATGTCACTAAAAGCCCAGGTCTGACCTGATCTTATCACAGGTTGACATCCCATGACATTTTATCACCATCATCATTCAGATTTATTGAGCATATGCCACGTACTGGGATGAGCCTGATTTTATCTCAGTTTATCCTCACAACAACCCTAAGATGTGTCAATGTGTCCACTTATCAGATGAGTAAACTGAGGCTCAGAGAGTTCATGTAAACTGAGGTCTCTCGATTGCCATTTACCATTCTTGTCACTGAGGCCATGGCTCTGCACAGAGGGGCTCCCACTGACACAACATTATGAAAACCACAGACAAGCCTACACCAGTGCCCAGCGGACTGAGACCTCTATCCCACTTCTCTCTCAGATGACATCAACAACCAGGTCACAAGAACCTGGATGTTAATTTCTATGTTAACCACACACTCCAAAATACTTACTGTCAAGAAAGAGGATTGGACGTGCCCACCAAAAAAACATCGTCTCCAGGGTCTGTAATAAACATATCTGAAGCATGACATACATTTCTGAAATTGGGGTGGGGGGAACCCTCACAGATCATGATGGCTGTTAAACCCTGAGTTTCCCAAGATCCACACACCCTCTTGGAAGCCTGGGCTTTATTCCGGTTTTCTGAGACACCTAAAACTCCCAGTTTCTAAGTCCAGTTCTCTGCTCATGTGTGTTCTGTTTAGGATGCTGACAAAAAGAAAGCCTCTACAGAAACCTAATGTCCTATTTTAACTACATCTCTGAAAAGTTGGATGGAGACCAGAAACCCCCTCCCATTCTGGTCCAAGATGCCCTTGTTTATTTAACTGATACATAATAAGCCCATTTGCTTTTACCTTTGACCTCTTAAAATGCTCTGTGGTTTTCATAGATTTTTCTTTTCACATGTACAGTGATGCCCACTTCCATTTTCATTATATATAAAGGCTGTATACTTTCCATCAAGCCCACTTTTTTTCAATACAAATCCATTTCATGGTATTTCCGAGCTGAGTAGTATCTCTCTCCAAAAGCTAAAGAAGTGTTTTTGTTGTTGCTGTTGTCTTTATCTGGATCTGTACAATGGGTTGCTGTAAAATGTGATGGAGGTATGGACCTCTGAAATATTTATTTACAGAATGAAGATGGCGAGGGCTCAGTTTGCAGGCCCATCACGGTGTCAGTCAATATAGGACGGATTTTGGTGCAGTAAC
This sequence comes from Myotis lucifugus, assembly GCF_000147115.1. Lineage (NCBI taxonomy): Eukaryota > Metazoa > Chordata > Mammalia > Chiroptera > Vespertilionidae > Myotis > Myotis lucifugus. Next base: position 905,187 of record NW_005871274.1, on the reverse strand, counting down.
AACCAACCCCCAGTTGTTTGCATTAAAACAGCAAAGCTCTATTTTCCATTTGCACAACAGTCCTATTGCAGGTCAGCTGGGGGCTCTGCTCCCCATGACTTTGCTCTGTTACTGGGCTGGCAGAACCTTGATGGCCACCATGGAAGAAAGAAAGACAGACATGGTAAATTACACACTGGCTCTGAAAACTTCTACCCAGAAAGGACACATCACTTCTATTTATATTTAGTGGCCAAAGTAAATCACGTGGCCATGACCAGCCCTAACTCCCAGCTGCAGGGGTGTGTGACCCTTCCCAAACCAGAGCAGGACATCTGGAGCACCACTGATGACCTCCATGTGGCCACAGCACGCGACCTATGCAGGACAGTAAGGAGAGCTCATCTGTCCTGAGTGCTTACCACAAGCACACATGGCTTTAAACACTTGGCACATACCGTCTCATGGAAGCTTTAAGACAACTCTCTGACATAGGCACACTTCTCCCCCACTTTAACGATGAGGAAACGGAGGTACAGGAAAGTTGAATCACTTGCCCAAGATCACCTAGGCAGTAAAGAGTTGTGCTGAGACTCGAACCCAGGTAGGTAGCTTGGGGTAGATCTGCATTGCTAATAGGGTTGCAATAATGCCTCTCAATGTTACAGTTTCTACTACCACTCACACCCTCTTAGCTCACTCTCTCTGTAACCATAACGACAATCCCTGACTCTCATGGTTCTTGTGTGGGTGACCTGAGAAAGTAAAGCAAACTGCTCCTGCAGCAGCGTTTAACCACACGCTATCCAGTCTGATGGAGACATAGAGACTCAGAAACCACCAAAAAAAGGAAAAGACAGCATATGGACTGGGAGATTTGCAAACCACACATCTCATAAGGGGTTAACATTCAAAATGTACAAGGAACGCATACATACTTAATAGAAAATAAATAAACCAATTAAAAACGAGCAAAGGG
>NW_005871274.1:818535-903496 GCF_000147115.1 Myotis lucifugus | reverse complement strand
GGGACATGCAAATACAAACCCCAGTGAGCTATCAGCTCATACTTGCTAGGGTGGATCATCAAAAAGATAAGAGATAAATGCTGCTGAGGACGTGGCGAAAAGGGAAGCCTTGTGCACTGTTGGTGGGAATGTAAACTGGTGCAGCCACTATGGAAATCCGTACGAAGGTTCCTCAAAAAATTAAAAATAGAACTACTATATGATCCAGCAATCCCACTACTAGGTATACATCTAAAGGAAATGAAACCTCTATGTCGGAGAGATATCTGCACCCCCATGCTCACTGCAGCATTATTCACAACAGCCACAACATAGAAACAGCCTGCATGTCCACCAATGAATGAATGGAGACAGAAAACGTGGGATATACTAGTATGTCGACAACGGAACATTTCTCAGCCTTTACAAAGAAGGAAATCCTGTCATCTGCAACAACATGGATGAACCTGGAGACATTACGCTAAGTGAAATAAACCAGACACAGACAAATAATACTGCATGATCTCACTTACATGGGGAATCTAGGTTGAACTCCGAAACAGAGACTAGAATGGTGTTTGCCAAAGACTGGTTGGATGGGGGAATTGGGAGAGGCAGGTAAAAGGGTAAAGCTATAAGATGAATAAGGTCTGAGGATCTAATGTATAACATGTTGACTACAATGGGTAAATAATGTACAGTTAAAATTTGCTGAGAGAGTAGAACTTAAGTGTTTTCACTAATATAAGGAGGGGTGTGCATGGGTGAGGTGATGGATATGTTAATTAACATGATAGTGGGAATCCTTTCACAACATATATGTATGTCTAATCATTGCACTATATATTTAAAATATATTATAATCTTATTTTTCTATCATACCGCAATAATACTCACCACTCACTCACACTCATCACATGGACGCACAGACACATGGACACCCACATTTACTCATAGCCTTTCTATCATCATCTTGAGTCAGAAACTTTATAGCCATCTTTTTGGTTGAGGGAAGAGAAATAACCTATCTCAGCCATCTAGATGTAAAAGCCAGACACTTAGAAATTATCCCCCCTTTAAAAAATGTTTTTATTGATTTCAGAGAGGAAGGCAGAGGTAGAGAGAGGAAAAAGAAAAACATCGGTGAGAGAGAATCATTGATCAGCTGCCTCCTGCACACCCCCTACTGGGGATCAAGCCCACAACCCAAGCATGTGCCCTGACCGGGAATCGAACTGTGACCTCCTGGTCAACCACTGAGCCACGCCAACTAGGCAGAAATTATTCTTGATACCTCTCTTCCTTACCTCCCACATCCTCCATCACCAAGTGTTGGCACATTATTTCATCTGTTTCTCAGCCATTCACTTCTTGCCCACCTCACAGCTGCTTAGTTCAAGCCACCATGCTTGTCCACTTGGACCGTTGCAGCGGCCTCCCCTGAAACTGGCCTTCCAACTTCCGCTCTTGTCCTGGTCCGAGAGATGCCGTCTGAGCACAGCACACCTTCAGTGTGGTGATGTGCTGTCTGCCTGAGCCCTGCATCTGGCAGTGCCTGAGCCAGTCTTCCCCCACCATCCAGGACACCTCTTACTGATTTCAGACCCACCAGGCCTCGCCGAGGCCAGCACGTATCAGTCAGTGCACGCTGGCCAGAGTGAATGGATCTGACGCTATTCAAAGTTCTGCTCAAGATCAAAATGGGGCCTCGAGAGGGAAAGTCTTTGGCTTTGGCCTTGAAAAACCCACAGAAACGTCACTACACAGAGACACAAAAGTCAGACATAACGCTCGACAGTGAAGTGGTGCCACCAGCCCCTTCTCCTCCATCAAGCGGTTTTTAAGAGCAGTTTAGGGAGTTTTTCTCACTCCCTTAAATGTGGTTTTGCTTACTTACTTCCCAACCCTGGGAAAGGCTCTCATCTCCTGGGCCTCTTTCATTTTCAAGTCCAGCCCGGAAAAAAATGTGCGTGTAGAAAGTCCTATAATTACCGAATCTGATTTTCATTTGAACTTTTCCTCTCTGACATCACCGCGGAGTTGTTTGGTGAATGGCGGCCGACAGGGCTCCAGTGCGTGTCTGTGATAGAGAATCTGCCGGCTTGTATGTGAGCACGAACGTGTGTGTGTGTGTGAGTATGTGTGGGTCAGGTATCTTTGTATGTGTGTGCTTGTACAAATGCATGTTTGAGTGAGTGTGTCAACGAAAGTGTAGGGGGTGTTTGTATGTGAGTGTGTGTGCAAATGAGTGTGGTGTGTAAGTGAATGTGTTTGGGATATGTGCATGTGTGCTGAGTGTGAGCACATGTGTGTGAATAAGGAGGAGGCTATGAGTGAATGTGGGTGTCCATGTGTCCGTGTGTCTGTGTGATTAGAAGAGTGTGAGTGTGTGTGTGTGTCTGTGTAAATTAGAAGAGCTTTCCAAGGGGGGGTGCACTGAAATGATGTCGGAGGTGCCAGGCAACAAGCCAAGGAACGCATGCAGTGAGGGTGAGCACCAAGTCACCAGGGCGGAGATGGAGGGGGCCTCGGCTCCAGGCAAGAGGAGTCCACGTGAGGAAGCAGAGACGGGAGTGCACACTGAGGTGGAGGCTCGGAGTCAGCCTCAGAGAATGAAACCAAAGACTTGTGCCCACAAGAGTCCCCAGCAAGTCTTTGAAGAGAGCAATGATAGCAAATAGCATGCGAATGTTTCTTGCATTCAAAGAACATCCACGTGTGTGGGAAGACGGTGGGTGAGTTTTGTTCTTAGATAACCCACGCAGGTAGATAACCCACGAAGGTAGATGGCCCACGCAGGTTGAATGTGTTAAGTGAAACGATACTTGTATCTCCCCTACCCTTTTGTCAACTGCTGTGAAGGCTGCCTGGTGGGTGTTCTCTTCCGCCACTGACCTGGAAGTGTGGTAACGTGGGCCTGAGCTTGTGGAAAGGTCCCAGGTTCGATTCCAGCCAAGGGCATGTACCTTGGTTGCGGGCACATCCCCAGTAGGAGGTGTGCAAGAGGCAGCTGATCGATGTTTCTCTCTCATCGATGTTTCTAACTCTCTATCCCTCTCTCTTCCTCTCTGTAAAAAATCAATAAAATATATATTAAAAAAAACTGATTTAAGTTAAAAAAACTAACACAGTGTTATATATCAATGATATCTCCTTTTTTTTAAAAAATCGGGATCTTTGAAACATTGAGCTCCTAGATCAAGACTTGCCTGAAGCCTTACTGCTAAACTTTCAATTCCATTAACTTCCCTTCTGTGTGAAATCCAGTTTCAGGTGTGTTTACTAACACTTGAACCTGAAAGATTACAATGGCTGCAGCCCCTTAATCTCTTTGTGCCTCAGTTTTCTCATTTGCCATACTGATATGAACACAGGAGGAAGGCAGGAAGTGTTAAAAGCAGACACTTTGGAGTCAAAAGACTAGATCCAACTCTGTGGTCCATCATTAGCCAACTGCAAGATCTCAGTGGGTCACTCACTTCATTGTCCAAGCCTCAGTTTCTTCATCTGTACAATGGGTCCAGTGCCTACTAATGACTCTGTAGGAAGTCTTAAATGAGATAACGAAAGCTCTGCACACAGCACCCCGCACATAGCAGGACTCATTAAATGTTGACCAGACATGAAGCTCATCTCCCACCTCATCAAGATTCCTACTTGTCAGGTGAGTTAAGCGACACAGAAGCATATCCCTATGTCACAGACCATTATTATTAGTAGTAAAGCAAACTGATGTGCAGAGTGGAGGACAAAGGGAAGCGAGATTGTTCTGGAAAGCAAACCAAGGAAAGCAGGTGGGCACAGGAGGAAGAGCCAGGCTTTCAGGCAAACACAGATGTTGTTACTCAGAGGAAGAGAAGAGCTGGTGCAAAATCGAAGACGAGTATTTTCACACTTTAAATGAACTGTTTTACCCCCAACTCAATTCAGAGAGAAGAGTGCAGCCCGATCTCATCCAGGGCAGGCAAAGAGCAACATATTTATTCCGGTAAAAACACTCACTGTTCCCAACTCACTTGAAACATTTCCTACTTTCTAAAGACACACTTAGGAACTCAGAGCTGCAAAGAATCACCTGGGGAGTGGCTGTGCCAAGAGGCAACTCAGCGCTTCCCGGAAAAGGCCACCCAGACCGGAGTCGGAACCCAAGGTGGCCTTGAAGGGGCTTTGTACCTGCTGCCACTTAAGGGCTAATGGAGATGGCACTGTCAAGATGCCAGCCACAGATGGGGACGCCTGGAGAGGTGGCAGGGGGTAAACTGAGGTTGTTGCCGTCTTTTTCACTGTTTTATGCCTAAATATCCTGCTGCCGTCTCAAGGCCTAGAGAGGGTGAGGGTCGGTCCACACTGTCCAATAGAAAAACAATGCAAGCCACACTTGTACTTTTCAATTTTCTAGTAGACACACACACACACACACACACACACACACACACACACACGGGGGGGTGGGGGGGAAGACAGGTAACATTAACTTGGATTAACCTTTTTATCTAACCCAATCATACCCCAAACACTCTCATTTCAACATGTAATCGATGTGAAAATTATTCGTGCGATATTTCACTTCCGTTTCTGCCTAGGTCTTCAACATGCAGTGTGCACGTTATTTACACTTCAGCACATGTCATTTTGACCCGAAGGTCACAGAGGACGAGAGGATGAATGGAAAGCACAGTGCTAGAGGATGCGGTCCTCGACCTCCCCCGGGACTTACGTTTCATCCTCCTGGTGATAACAGAAAGTCCAGTTTCAGAGGAGAGGAACCCTTCGGGAAGTTGGGAAGGAATGCCTCTTCTCATCGTGGGCGCCCTCTGTATTTAGTGTTGGGGGAGGAAGTCTATCTTTCTGTCTCTCTCTTTATGCCTCTCTTTTCCACTCCATTTCTCTTTGTGTTCTTCCAGTCTTTGCCTCTCTCTCCTTTTTTCTGTTTCTCTCTGTCTTCTGCTTGAGCTCTCTTTCTGCCTGTCTTCATCTCTCTAAATCTGAGAAAGTGAATTTTTCATTTCCATTCATTTTCCTTTAACTAGCCACAAAGGATGAATGGAATAACAAGCCCTTCTGTTAATAAAATTTAGGGCAGCAAACTTCTAGTTAAGCAAACTCTTGACTCTTCAGGTTTTCATGTTCATGATTATTCATCCCCCACAATTCAATCAGTTTGGGAACCTATATATTTGGAGAGAGAAAGAATATTTCCTTTTCCCTTAATGTGAGCTTACCAGTAAATATCATTTAGTTCCACGCTCCTCAAAGAGTCTCTTGTTCAATATTTACCATTCCTAGAATAACAGGCAGATCCAGTCCTTAGTGTACAATGAAAGTCAGCTAAGGCAGGACAAAGATCTCCCCCTCTCCAAAAAAAGAGCCTCTTCTAGAAAAACTCAGCTTTTCTCATCTTGTGCATTCGATACTTCATGTACACAACTCCCCCATGGACTCCAGCTGCCCGGAGCACACTGAGCTCACTGGAAATGAGCTTAAAGAGGGAGAAGACCACATGGTTCAAGGGTCAGAAGAGAGTTGCTTATTGTATGACCTTGAGCAAGACCCTCTTGTCTAGGGGCCTCAGTTTTCCCATCTATGAAATGGAAGCATCTTGGCTAAATGAGTTCTAGTATCTTTTCGATTTTAAAGCTCTTAATTAAAAGAACACAATGTATATGTACTGAGGTTTATTTGTTAGATAGTATATATTTGATGAAGTGAATGTAGCAAGTTTCCCATCTATGGAATATATGTGGGGGAGGGTGTACATATATATTATACATATTTACATAATTATAACATGTTGATATACACACACAATAGATAGTAAAATAGAAAGATAAACACACAAAGAAAAAGAAGTCTGGAAGTGTGCAATCCAAAGTATAACCCAAGGTTAAAAGAAGTAACAGCCTCTGGGTAGTGTGTGAACACCCCCATTGGTCTTGACCTGGGATTCCTAATTTCCCCTCTTCTTTCAGTCTGTGTGAGTTGCATGGAGTTGACTCCATGTCTCTTCCGCTGCTCCAGTGAACATGTGACTCAGGCCTGGCCAATAGGAGAACAGCACCTCCTAAGCTTTTCAGGTTAGGCACATGACCCAAGCCAGCCAATCAGAATCAATCCTGGGCCTTCCCTAGAACCATGTGCAAAGGAGGTACCTCTGGAGGAGCCTTGGGGCCATCGATCTACCCTGTGCAGAAGAAACAGCTGAGAGATTGAAACAGAGGCTGGTGATCTGCTTTAAAGTTCTAGACCCAGCTGTATGTGACAATATCTCTACCCTGTGTCAATGGATTCCTTTTTCATTCTGAACCATGTGGGGTTGGCAGACACTTGCAACTGTTATTAATAACTAGGGGCCCAGTGCACGAATTCGTGTACCTTGAAAGGAACTGTGGGCTGTGAGGTTGCGCTGGGCACAGGGGCCGGTCTCGGCCCATCCTCTGCACCCCCGCCTGGCCCCTTCCACTGAGGCCCTTGGTTCCCTGTCTGCCGGCAGCCTTGCTCCCACCGCCATTGCTCCCACACGCTAATGGTGCCGGCCCCACTCACACCTGCTGACAGCGCTGAGGGATCGGGACCAGCGCTGGGCACCGGCAGTGGGTGCAAGCAGCAGCTCTGGCGCTAGCTACAGGTGTGAGCGGGGCTGGCGTCAGCAGAGGGTGCAAGCACCAGGCGGAACTGTGGCGTGCAGGAGCAAAGAATTTTCAGTAACCACCAGAGGCTCGCCTGATGACAGCGACCGGCGCCCCACCTTGGTCTGGTGCCCCCGCCCACCTGCTCCACCATCCTGCCATGACCAATGCCTGCCATGTTCCATGCTCTGCCGCCTGCTGCCCACTCCCACCATGTTCTGTGCGCGCCCCCTGGTGGTCAGCACACATCATAGCAACCGGTTGTTCGGTTGTTCCGCCATTCGGTCTATTTGCATATTAGCCTTTTTTTATATAGGATAGGCCGGTAGGTTAAAAGGACCTCCACTTTTTATTTCAGGAGTATGAATTTACTTTTTTTAAAATATATTTTTATTGATTTCAGAGAGGAAAGGAGAGGGATAGAGAGATAGAAACATCAATGATGAGAGAAAGTCATTCATCGGCTGCTTCCCACATGCCCCACAGTGAGGATCGAGCCTGCAACCTGGGCATGTGCCCTGACAGGAAATCGAACCGTGACCTCCTGGTTCATAAGGTCAACACTCAACCACTGAGCCATGCCGCCTCGGTTGAATTTACTTTGTAAAGTACTCTGATGTCCTTGGTCTTGATAATAAACATAACTCCCATGAAAACTCTTACTGTGGATCAAATACTAACCAAAGTGCCTTCCATGCATTATCTCATTTAATAGTCACTCTCACCCTATAAGGTAGGTACTATTGTTATGACCATTTTATAGATGGGGAGACTGAGTCTGGAAAAGGCAAAGCAACTGTTCAAGGTCACAGGTCTAATAAATAGGGGAGTCTGGGGTGGGACCCATGTCTGTCAGTCTCTGGAGACCCAGCTTTATCCCTTCTTTATTTAAGTTCACTGATAAGAACGCTTGACAAAAATGGTTCTTAATAAAGTTCTGTCTTTGTTTCTAGAATACAAGTTCCCATAAGGAGCCTTGTTCATTACTGAATACCCAGCACCTCCCACAGTGCCTGGCACAGAGGGGCTCAACAATCCAGTGCTGAATGAGCAAATGAATGAATGAATGAATGAATGAATGAGATGTGCTGTCTGAGATCTGAGGAGGCCCAGGTACATGAAACACCCATTTCAAGCCAACATCTAAAGCATTCCTTCCAACTTCATCAGGATGTATCTTAACAGCTCAGACATGCTTTCCAGTTGAAAACATTCATTTAATTAGCAGGCATTTTCCAAAACGGATGTGCCTTTCTCAATCACTGTGTCTGCCGCGGACATTTGTTGAAAAGGTGCCCCCTCCCCCAAACATCAAAGCATATGCTCCACAGACCTTTCTCCCCCAATTACTTCCACTGGAGAAGGACAGCCGGGCGGACGGGAAATCGGTCACAACACGTAAGATGTTTTCCCTTTGCAAGAGATGCTTGTGGTGTGAAGTCCTTTTGGGGGAAAGAAATGTATGTCTTTTTTAAGCCTGTGTCTTTTTAAATGTTTCTCGTGCCAACAGGGGCTGCAAGCTGCGAACTGCCAAAATCACTTTTTATGGAGATCTACCTTCCCCTCCTGAAAACAGTACCAGGAACAATCTACGTGCTACCGTTTCATTGGGATTGCTGTACTTCTTCCTGGGTTTGGTGGCTACTGGGAAGCGTGTTCTGGCCCATCCTTGTTTTATGCTTTGGTTTGACCATTAAATTCAGCTTGAATAGTCCCTGCATCCCAGAACCAGGGGCAGCTGCAGCTATGAAGCGGAGATGGCAGCTAGAGTCCTTAAGAAAACATGGTTCTCCAAGTCCACCGAGGTATGGCTGGAATTGGTTGGGTCAGTCCCTTGTCCTAAACCAGTGATGGCGAACCTATGACACGCGTGTCAGAGGTGACACGCGAACTCATTTTTTTGGTTGATTTTTCTTTGTTAAATGGCATTTAAATATATAAAATAAATATCAAAAATGTCTTTGTTTTACTATGGTTGCAAATATCAAAAAATTTCTATATGTGACACGGCACCAGAGTTAAGTTAGGGTTTTTCAAAATGCTGACACGCCAAGCTCAAAGGTTCGCCATCACTGTCCTAAATGCTTCCATTGCTCTCCCCGCTGCCATCTGGATAACGAACAAATGCCTTAGCGCGGCCCACAGACCTCAGTTATGCCTACTCTCTGCCCTCCACTCGTCCAGGGCCCAGCCAAAGAACTTACCTGCTGTCTCCAGCATCTTCTTCCTCCCCTCACCACCGCCACTGGCCCCTTTGGACGTGCTCTTCCCACTTTCTGGAACATCCTCTGGGTCCCACCTTCTTCACCTGGTTAATTCTACTCAGCCTCAGGTCAGATACCACCTCCTCCACGTAGCCTCCCCTGCTCCTTCCCTCCACTCCCCACCGAAAGAACTGAATTAAATGCCCTCCCCAGCAAGATCACAGCGACCCCCTCCAGCACTGACAGCCCTGTTATAAACGTCCATTTATCTCCTCAGCACCCTCACTGGGCCTGGATCCCTTGGGCTGAGTGAGTCTCAGAGCCTGGCCTGTAACAGGCACTTCGGGACAGTTGTGAATGAATAGGATAAATACACACATGGGGCCGGGCCTGCGAGGGAACGCAGCATCCAGGTAGAAAGTACTTCCGTTGTCCTCGTTGAGATGGAGTTGCAGACGGCTGAACCTGACCATGAGGACAGTCACACTCCAACCCTCACCCCCAGCTCCAGGGTGCACAGGAGACTTCACCTGCCTGCCATGGCCCCAACACCAACCTCGCCTTGTACGTACAAGGTCATTCCAGCCCAACAGTTCTGCCCATAGTTCCCCAAGCAAGCGAACTTTGCCCTGCAGCCTAAGCCACGTGAAGCCAGCCTTTGAGGTCACAGAGAGGACAGGTGGGACCACGTCAAGGTAGGAATTCTTGGGCAGGAGGGCTCCCTCTGCCTGAGCGCCAGGGCTGAGTCATAAAGATACAGTGAGACAGGGGTGGCAAGAACCTGAAACCCTGCAAGAGTCTTTCCCTCCAAATCTCAGAGCCCCCCAAAAATGCCATCTTACTCTGTGTTTGCTCTGTCCCACGTGGCACTTGAGCAGGTAAAAAGGCTTTGGGTGTTTTTTTTCTCCTGCCAGATGAGCATTGTGATGCCAAGTTCATTGCTGAACAGGAACTGCTGGCTTCTCTCGGCCTCCACCCACATGGCATCTCTCTGGGAGACGGTAAGTTGACACGTCCGTCTCAGTGTCTCAAGCCTCTTCTGGGCCACTCTAAGGAGACGCAAGTGCACTTCTGGGTCGGTGGGTTCTTCTCATTAACCGAGAACACTTTCTTGCCTCAAGATGTAGGCTTGAAAATCATGCTTAGCCCAGGATGGAGCTCACTCTGCCAGGGGTTTGAACTCGACCTTTGCATCTTTCAGGCTGTGTGATCTTGGGCAAGTGACCTAACCTCTCTGAGACTTAGTTTCCTTGTCTGTAAAGTGGGATAATAATGGACCTCTCCCATGAATCGTCGTGACGACTGAATGCGATGTTGCATGCAAAGCACCAAGCGTGGCCCTGGCTTTAACGAAGTGCCTATCGCCATCAATTACCATTCCTGCTTTGGAACGAATGGCCTTCTGGAGTGAGGGCTTGCATTAGGCCCACTATCTTTTCCAACTCAGATTTTGTCATCCTAAAATAGTTTGTGGAATACACAAAAATAGACTTCTCTGCCTTCCATAAATGTAGAGCCTTGGAAAACGCAGAGGAGACAAAGGACTGGTTTACGTTGCCTCCAGGATGTGTCATGAAGGAGTTGTGTTATTTCTGTCGTTTAATACATTCCTGATAGCCACCGTTTCCTGGTTGCTCGCCTCTATGGCTCTGATTGGCCGACTTCCAGTTTCTTGAGGTTTTGACTACATTTGGAAGCTATGTTATGAAAACCTTGAAGCCTCCACAGAAATGAAAACTTCCTTTTCTTCCCCTCCCTCCCAGAGTGTGGTGGCCAAGTACCCCTGGTTTTGGAGGACTTTCCGATTTCAAATGCCTTGCAGCAGTGAGTCTATACCCATCAGTTGTCCCAAAATGATAGCACTTTGGGGCATCTAAATGGTAATGTGCTTCCTCATCTCTCACACTGGGAACTGGTCAAGAAAAATGCACTGATGGTTCAAGAGTCCCCAGCTTTGATTCAGATCTTTAGACACATATTCATGATATACCTCACTTTTCCCTTCATGCAGTACCCCATCATCGAGCTATTACATTCGTCGTCGATCACCTTCCCCCATTCCTAACAATGTCATGCACATACACACGAATGCACACACATATGTTCATCTCTCTCCTCTCCCTGCTCCTCCATGGGAATTCCCGTCATTACAATTTATGCTCAACAGAAACTTTGGTTCAAAGGTTTGAGGAAAACCAAAATGCCTTTCATTACCACAGGGTGTGTGAAGGTGTTATAATTATACCACTAACCAAAAAACACACCATTTTTTCCCCAAATGCCTGAAAGGATTTAGATAATCTTACAAAGTCACCGTCTTGTTTTCTGCTCAGTGGTGGCAGGCCAAAACACACCCACACACAGACATCCGGGTCTGGTTTAGCTCTAGCAAGCTTCTCAGAAGCCAGCCAGCCCCACGACCTGCAAATACAGCTTGTTGGCTTCATTATCCTTCTCCACCCCAAGTGCCTATCCACACTCTTGCTTGAAAGACCAAGAATGGCACCAAAATCAGGCTCAGGAGTAGTAGCCAAGGGTGGAGTGCCATCTGCTGGCCATTTTGATAAGGCAGCTGCCTGCTTCTCAGTCAACACTAGGAAATGTTCCCGATTCAAAACTGAAGGGAAAAATTTCATGGTCGATTCATGGGATGGGAACAGATTATTTTTGCTGTATTAATATCCTACTATTGTGAATAGGCACTTAGAAATAAATCCTCCTTTTCTTTCAATGATTTTTAGGTATTTAAAGGCAAAATCAGAAATCTGAGAGACCCTGACTGCTTATAGTCGCTTTTATTGTTGCAGTGGTGAAAGTGTTGTGTTGGTGAATAATAATAATCAATTCTTTGTAATTTTGGTTTTGCACACTCATACTCAGGACCCCTCAATCAGCATATCACAGTGTGCAAAGGGATTTGTGATCCTCAGTGAGTTTACAGAACTTAACACAACAAAGGGGGAAAATAATAAAACTGAAATGAATGAGCCCGTTTCCAAAGGAGCAAGAATACAGCTAACTAATGTCTATTTTTTGCAATTAGGTGGCTATGTTTCACGTGAAAATAAGCATTTCTACTTAAACTCATATGTGCTCATTTCTTTTTCCTGGCGATTCCATTTTTTGTAGACTGCTAAAATCCAGAGAAAACACTGGCGTCCTCCTTTCTACGCAAGTTTGCCTATCCTACGAGAGAGCACGGAAACTCTCATGCCTACGGGTGCCGCTTTCGAGCCGACTTTGCCTATATTCCTTCTGTTTTCAAATTAGACAGCGAACTGGCAAAAGTGGCCGGCGGGACAGGGACGCCTTCTTGCAAAGAACCTATGGCATATTTTTATTTGTAATATTCGCCAGGAAGAGTGTCTGATCACACACAAAAGTCAGATGTTTTCTTTCCAACTACACCATATGGAAGTTTTCCTTAATGACCGTCTACACAAGTTTAGACAAGCAGATACAGTACAAATTGCATGTACACACATACACACGCTGCGACCCGCCATGCCTGGAAGCGCTCGCCACTGAGGGGCCTTGCTTCTGGTGGGAGGCATAGCCTTCTCCACCCGCACATCTCTGGGACTCTGACGGTTCCTTCCCTCTGTGTGTGCTTTGCTCTGGCTTTCAGGGCCCCCCACACGCTCCCACCTTTCTACAAGGGGAGGTTTGGTTAATAGTTCCTAGTATTTTCAGCCCCTTCATTGATTTCCTTCCTTTCTAGTATTTTTAGTTCCTGAGACAAAGAAAACCTCATTTATAATAAAGTCAACGTCCCTGGAAAACATTTCGTCAATGAAACATCCAGCTTTGTTGTTCATTATTTTACTGAATGAATGTGCTTTTTCTTTGAAACCGGGAGACCTGGCTCTGATGACACAAAAGCAGGATTGGGGAGTGGGGGAGGTAATGTTTTAAGATGTAAAAATATTATTTGAAAAGTTTGCTCTTTGCCTAAAGTTTGCTAGGACCAACTCATTCACTTTAGGAGATAGAATATGGCATTGGCAGATTCCATGTTGGTAGATCCTAGTTAAACATCTATCTCCAACTCTTTTTATCATTGGTCCCTGGTCTAAAATGTTGAAATTTTGAGGCAAGATTAGAAGACATATTTAGTTGAAACTAGTCAAATAACTAGTTCTATTTCTTTTCTGGTTTTTAAAGTTCTATTTCTTTACAGGGTTCTTTCATTACTTCCCCAGAAATTTGGGGAGGTTTCTGCAATCATCGTACATTTGAAATACCAGCTGCTAACTTCGACTCAATTTTCTGCCCTGTTTGAAAAGGATTTTTTGTTTGGATTTAGAGGGGTTAGGAGTGTGAGAGAGAGAGAGAGAGAGAGAGAGAGAGAGAGTGTGTGTGTGTGTGTGTGTGTGCGCAGAAAGATAGAGAAAAAAAGGGGGGAAGCACACAAATAAAATAGTTTTGCTTTGAAGTTGCCACATAATTACTGTTAAGATCTATCAAAATATACGGAGAGACAGCGCTCCTTGCTCCAATCTGATGAATGAACAGGCAAGCAGCGTCCAGGAAGTCTTTTTAAAAGAATGGATCAAATTAAGAACAAGAAGAAATACAACCAAGGTAGGTAGAAAGATGTGATTTTTGCCGTTGTTTACTGGTAGAGAAGGATTAGGAAAAAAAAGGAGGGAGGATGAAGGGAAGATGAAAAAAGAAAGAAGGAAACAGGAGGAAGGAAGGAAGGAAGGAAGGAAGGAAGGAAGGAAGGAAGGAAGGAAGGAAGGAAGGAAGGAAGGAGAGATTGAAAGAGAAACATTTCTGAGCTGTTTTATCTTTGTTTTTTCCTATTCAAAACCTTGTGTCCTTGGTACCGAAATTAAAGGCTGCATATGGAGCACAGAGAGAAGGGGGAAATAGTAGGTTTCCCTTTTTCATTTCCTTTGTTGGAACACTGGCTTGGAACATCTGAAGAGAAAATGGTTGCAAACTGGGAAGATTTTTCTCCTTTCAGCAATGATCAAACTAGCAGCCTCTTCCAGCCAGAGTTCTTCATGCCACAGTGCCCCCTGGAGCACCGCCTGGAAGGGACCCCAACTTCCCCTTTCACCCCCCACTCTTGTTTTTCTTACAATGGGGAGGAGAGGGGAGAGGAAGGGGATTGGAAGGTTTTTAAACAATCTCAGCTCTTTTGAAGGGTTGCCACTGGCCAGGGGAGAGGAGGATTTTGAGAAATAACTTCCAATTTATTTCGAATAGTTAGGAGAAGGGGGAAGGAGGGAATAAAACCCTTCTCTTCATTTTTTTCCCTTCCCCCTTTCCCCCTTAATCCTATTTTAGTTGAGGTCTGACCTTGGAAATTTCCAAAAGACTTTAATCTCTTGTACTCCAAATTGCTAAAGGGAGCTGAAAGAGAGAGTGTGTGCATGTGGGTAAAGGCGGTTTAAAACTGTTTATTTATGAATGGGTTAGACTTTCCCGATAGTAAGAATGTTAACTAGTTCATTAGGCGCTCTTCGTAAATTTAATTTTTTTTTTCTTTTCATCCCCCCATTTTTTTTTCAGACAAATGCATTAAAATCATTAAAACTCAGCTGAGGAAAAATGATCTTAAGCCATGCCTTCCGCCTGTGGGCAGATCTGACCCACTCAAATGCTAATATTCTCAGATAGTGGGGAAATGCCATTTGGTATATTTTTTTTATAACTACACCGGCTCATCTTCACCCTCCCAACTCTTCCAGAGAAAACAAATTACCTTCATGTCAAAAGAAGGGGCAGGGGAGAGAAAACAAGAGAAAGAATCATTTCCATAAATATGTTTGAGCCACAAAAGAAACGCAGGCACTAGGCAGATCTCACATTTGGGGAGGCACGAACTCATTGAAATCATTAAGTATTTCATTTTTCAGATGAAAGGCTCTCCTTTTGAATTACCGTGTAGAGTTCTGATGTAATTTGAAGTGTCACTTTGGAGGGGCTTTGGTGATTAAGTCTTTTTCATTTCTTTCATTAAAGGGCCAATTTTCCTGATGTGGGTTATAACTTCGTTCCGATCTGAAATTTCACCCCCTCCCTTGCCCCCCTTGAAAAGGGTCTATATGTATGACTGATTTTGAAAGAATAACAAATCCAGTTGGATACTGATTTTTTTTAACTGCTTTTGATTTTATTGACCTACGCAACGCAGAAAGCCCTTTACTATCATTGTCAAAGGTCCGTTTTCAATCACAGGCTGCGTGAAGGTGCAATCACTCATATTTAAAACATTCTGTAATTAGAAGAAGAAAGAATGGAAAAATGGCCCCCTTTTTTTTTTTAAGAAAAGAATTATTGTAAGCAATTGACTCTCCAGAAACGTCTGTCTTTTATAAACTTTATAATTTCCCAGTAAATTCTTTTAAGTTAATAAACATCTTGAGCATGAAGAACCTTAAAAGCTACCCCCACCCCAATTTGCCACCACACATACACAAACAGGAAATAAAAAACCTAAAGTCTTTTAAATATGCATTTTTTTAAGACCTCAGAGAGACGGAAATATTTCTCAGGAAATGTCAAACACGAACGTCTACATAATATCTACATGAAATAATAAATCAAAATCAGCTTTTGTTATCTGACAAAACACAATAAACGGGTTTGGAACATTATTTTTGTGCCTGTTTTTGAACTCTCCAAAATACCCAATAATAGAGAATGCCCTTTTGGGAAAGATAACGTGTGTTTTCTTGTAACTTGGTGGGAAAGTTTTTTTCGTCTTTGTAAAGGAAATTAGATATATTGGGGGGGGGGGATATAATGTTTCACTGTGATACATTCCAACAAAAATCCAGGAAATTCGAAGTCCAACTGATGCTCTGCTAAAAATTCACACCATTGTACCCCTTAACTGCCAACAGATTTAAAAGCCCAGAATGTCAGGGTGAACCTCAAATTTCCTGCCTCCCACCCTCTCGCGTCTAAATTCCAAATTGTTATTTAAACATCAGCTGGCTATAGCAGGGCTGCCATTTTTGGTTCTTCTTTTGTTTCCCCAGGTGTATTTTATACCTTTCCAGCCCTTGTTTTGGGTCACCTGAACTATATATATTGCATTTTGACCTCAGTCAGGGGCTGATGTGCTTGCTGGGGAAACTGAATTCTTTTTTCAATGAGAAGAGGATTTACCAGGAGAGGAAAAGAATCATGGATTCATGGAGTTTCCAAGCTGGGAGAAACCAAGGCTATAGAACAAATAAAAAAGGGGGAGAGTGAGAAGGGACCCCCCAGATTTGTTCATAAAGTAGATCTTTTGGGCTGCGCTTAGAAAAACATTCACTGTCAGGGTGTCACGCCTTTGTGAAAGTTTCAGTTACAAAATCAAATTCTAGAAAAAGCAGCACGCTGTCAGGAGCCCCTTCTGCGTAGTTAAGCCCTGTAGTTCCACACCATTTGTGGATTCCAGACCATTAATTTACTACTGGATTGTTAATTACAACGGAGTCATGGAAAACCGGGCTTGTAGGTTTTATGGACACGGCTTCTGTGCAAGTAACTGTTGCTACAACCAGGGACTAAAAGCTTAAACTTTAACTACATTGTAAGTAGTTGGGACTGGGTGAAGGGGGACTTGTGAGCAAATGCGTGGAGCAGGTAAGCAGTTAGTTATTAAAACGGGCTTTGAAGCTCTCTCGCTATACGTCTGCATATTTTAAGGGTCCCAGAAAAACAACTTTTTTTAATGCACCTAATTTGGGTTTCATTGAATGTTCTGCATGCACCAATGTGAGGATATTTGGGTGAATTTAATTCCCCCAACTGTTCCGTATGGAAGAAAAGAAACTCGCTCTTGGAGAGATTTAGAAAGGGAAGGAAAACCCTTTTTTAAAAGGCTTAGGGGAGAGTGGGGTGGAGGGGCTAAGTGGGAAGGAGGCTTTCTTTTCTAAAGCTCAAATTCCAAAGGAGGAGGACTGTCTATGTAAGAACTGAAACTAATTTACCTGAGTCCTTTGTCACTGCTCGGCTCTTGACTATCGAATGCTTCTTTCCGCTAGCCCATAAAACCAAATCAGAAGTGGGTTTGGGGAGCAGGGCGGTGCCAGGCAGGCCCCCACACATGGAAAGCCAGCTTTCTAGGCTGTGTTTGTTTTTATTTCCCCAAGAGGGCTTTCGGAGAGGGAGCTAGGGTTCTTCTTTGATGAGGGAAATATGGGGGGCTCACTGGCTCTTGTCTGTGAACTAAATGCCTCTTCGGTGTTCCCCAGAAAGGAAAGAGAAAGGACCTGCCTCCCAGCCAGGTCGGCAAACGGCAGACACGTTTTCTCTTTGTTTCCCTCTCCAAGGCTGTTTCAGGATCTCTGCCAAACGCACAGGGTTGGGAAGTGTTTGTTCCTCCTCAGAAAACAGCTCTGACTTTCTGCACCTCATTCCCTACCTTTTCAAACCAGCAGCAATGCTCACTGCGCCCGTCCTGGGAGGCGGCCGAAAGGAGGTGTGAGAAAGGTTTGGGAACCCTTAGAAGCACGGAGCTATAGCAAAATACAGACTTTTAAACACACCTATGACAGTTCCCTTTATTCCCTTCTTGACATCCTATTGGTTCGGATGACAAAGAATACATAAGAACTGCACAAAAAGTGCCTGACAATTATTAGTAAAATAAGCAAAAGTACCCAACACAGAGTAGGCATTTAACAGGTAATATTTCATTTTAAGAGAGGCAACAGGCTTTCAGACTCTTTCTTCCTGTCTTTAAGCTAGAAAGGATTTTTTGTTGTTGTTGTTGTCATTTTTCTTCCTGTTTTATCATAGCAAACAAAGTAGAGGGAGAAAGGAAGGTAAGACTGCTCAGTAGTGACTTCCCCTGGATTTTTCATGCTCGAGCGAGGTTTGGAGGCCTTGCTCTCAAGTCTCTCTTCCAGACAATGACCTGCACCCAATTGAAAAAGTGGATGAAGGAAAGCTTTCGACATTCTCCTGTTCCAAATTGGATTGGTTACCCAATTTGACTGAGTGCTTAGAAATTAGTCAATAACTAATTAATAATTTGACGGGAGTGGGGGGACAAAAGTCAATTTCTCAGCTGCACACGTGTAAGTCGGGGGGCATCTCGAGGCACCTCACTGCATGATTCCAGCAATGCCTTGCTGCATTGAAAATGTGCAGTTAAAGCAGCAATTTATTTAGGCTTTTCTTCCCATTGGAATGGTACATTGGAGGGAAATTAAAAACAAAACAAAACTGAGAGATAATTAATTTAATACCAAGATACAGTAGTAACAGATTCTCTGTGACCTACTAGTATATTTATAAACTATACTGCACAGAAATAATGATAGTCATTATAATCATGATATAGCAAGTGCTTATGATGGCCCAGGGACAGTGCTAAGTACCTTAAATAGATTATCTTATTTAATCTTCATTGTCCCACAATGAGGTAGGTACAATACTCTCCATTTTATAGGTAAGGAAACTGTAGCCCAGAGTTCAGCCACTTCCCAATCAAGATCATAATGACAGTAAATAGCGAGATTTTGTGCTCAGACCCATGGATTT
Organism: Myotis lucifugus; assembly: GCF_000147115.1. Lineage (NCBI taxonomy): Eukaryota > Metazoa > Chordata > Mammalia > Chiroptera > Vespertilionidae > Myotis > Myotis lucifugus. The sequence goes on along the minus strand of NW_005871274.1, from coordinate 885,189 downwards.
CAGATCTTGCTTTCCTGCTCCTCTCCTCTCGGACCAGGGACAAAATCAAACCAGTGGCTTGTGACCAACTGTCTTCCTTGCGGCCTAGAGGAAAACTGAAGGGCTTCCAAGAGTGGCCCCAATCTGCTATGTGGCCGTGGACAAGGCGTGTCCCTCTGGGCCTCGGTTTTCCCTGAACAAAGTCATGGAGGTCCACCAGCAGTAGGTCCACAAAATAACCTTGACCTTCGACACTCCTGGCTCTAACAAGAAACATGTTTTTGAGAAAGGACACGTTCTATCTGTACTCAGAGATGACAAAACTTGAAAAGACACTAGTATTGTTTTTTTTTAATCTGGACTAGACCCTATCAGAGAGTTTGGAGAGGTTTCATAACTTAGTTGTTAGAAACAAAAGCAGACTGGATTTCATTCTGGTTCTACTGTTCACTCAGAAAGCAGGGTCTCACCTCCCTGAGCCTTGGTTTTCTCACGTGTAAAACTGGAACAGCAGTATTCATAATACAGCAGGTCCTTGAATAACATCATTCTGTTCAACATCATTTTGTTATAATGTCAATGAGATGCCATAGGGAAGTTAACTCCTGTTTATGTCAATGAGACTGTGGTAAAATTGGTTTCATTATTCGTCACTTCACTTAAAATTGCAGAATCTATGGATGATGTTAAATGAGGATTTACTGTACAGATGTGCAGACGTACATGCCTCATAAGGGGGTAGAGAGACTTAGATAAGAAGATACTTCACACAGTGAATGGAGAATGCTCAGTACGTCATCCTAGGATAAGGACGATGAGGGTAGCAGTGGAGTTGATGATGATGACAATGGTGATGATGGTATAATGATGGTGGTTATGGTAAAAATGGTGATGAAGATGATGGTGGTGACGATGAAGATGAGGGTGATAATGACAGTGATAGTGATGATGGTTATGGTGAAAATAATGATGAAGATGATGAGGGTAGGGATGATGATGATAATATTATTTACCCAGATTACAGCTGAGGAAACTGAGCCGCCCCCACCCCACCCAAGTCTTATATATACTAATCACTAGCTGAGCCAAAACTAGAACTCCATCTGCTCAGGGCTGGCCACTGTCTCTTCCATGGCCCCAAGCTAAAAATAACTGGGAGAGGACTTGGCCGCAGAAAGCTGGGAGCTGCAGGTCATGGCTGCAGTCAGCAGCTCAGGCCTTCCCTCCACCCCGGCTCACTTTACAATGCCAGAGACATCACTTTGTCCTCACCAGACCTCGTTCACTGCCTTTTATGGATGTTGATGCCACCTCCTGCTGCTTCACTGAGAATGAGAGGCAAAGGAAGAAGGTGGGTTCCACAGACCTGCTTCCACCGAGCAGCTCCTGGGACTCTCCTGCAGCTGGTCTCATGCAGCATTCTGAGAAATTCTCCCTCTGGGAACTGATTTACATTCTGGTTTCAGCCCAAAAAGACAAAAGAACCTATTGAATTTGTCAATTTAGCTTTCCAGATGGGGCTAAGTGGTCCCTCAAGGGGCTCATGATCAAGACTATGAGAAACCAGAGTTGAAGGGAAAGAGGAGAATGAAAAAGGGAAAAATTGCTTATATTTCATGCCAAGTAGTAGCAACAGAATTGATATTTTGCGTCATCCTAATAATGAGAGAGGGCTGGTTTTAGGACTCAATTGAGTTCTGCCGTCTGGGGTCACAGCTAACCAATAGGAACAGGTGATGCTGTTTCCCTTAAGGTATCCATGGCAGACATTGCTAACAGATAGTGGCATTCTCCACCATGCCCACAGCAGTCTCCCAAGGCTTCTAACAGAACTCCAGGCAGCCATGAGCAATTGATCAGAGTGGACACAGGGATTAAAATGATTTTCCACTTGGCATGTGGAAGCAAGATCAGTAAATGATTCATAAAATCTTGTGCCTTTTCAAAAAGCCATTAAGTGACTATGTCAGGAGAGGGGTGACCCTGCAAAAAACCAAGTGGCAAGGGCTAGATTTAGGCCTCCCAGCTTAATCACATTCCAAACATTGTGGGTGACATTTCATTCATTCATCCATCCACCCACCCATCCATCCATCCATTCACTCATTTATTAATTCATCTATCTATTCATTTACTCAATTAATTTTTCATGCTATCATTCATTTTCATTTATTCCCTCACTCATTCATCCCTCAATCATTCATCTACTCATTCCCACTATCATTTTTTAATTCAACCAATATTTACTTATTGTGCATAAGTGCCAGGCACTGTCCTAGATACTGGAGACATAAAAATGAACAAGAGAGACCCAGCCTTGTCTACATGGAGCTTACAGTCTCACAGAAAAAAATTAAACAAGTGCACAACTCATCATTTCTTTTGAATTGGGATCATTGGAACAAGGACCAATACTGAATGCTTTGAAAGCATAGATCAGGGACTTAGTCTAGCAGGAAAAGGTAGAGGTAGAAATCAGGGAAAATTACCTAGAGAAAGGAACATTTGAGGGGAACGCTTAAGGATGAGGGGCAAACTCGGCAGAAAGAGGGAACGGGTTTCCAGGTGGAAGGAACAGCTTCTGCAAAGGCCTGAGGGGGGTAGCAGCCTCGCACATTGCTGAAAACAAGAGACGGTCAGGTGGACCAGAGTCCAGAGAGCGCAGACAGGAGTGATGGTGCTACAGAGGTGGGCAGGGGGCAGTGCCACCAAACAGGAGTCCGAGTGGGACCCTCACCTGCTTCAGTGGCTGTCCTCACCCTCAGAATGAACTCCAAACCCCTCACCATGTTCTGGCCCTGCTCACCTCTCCTTACCCCAGACCACCTTTCTCACTGAAGACCCTCAACCCGACCAGACATCCAGCTGGTCGAATGGGAAACACTAGGCCAACCCACAGGAGCAGACGCTAAGTGGGTTCTTTCCTGCTGGGTCCCCAGGGCCCAGGGTCTTGACACAGTGCCAGACACCTAGATGGACTTGAGAAATATCGTAAATGTACAAATGACGGATTCTTTGACCCACCCTTGGCACAATGCCTGGCGCAATGCCGGGCACAATGCACTGAAGGTTTTGATGCTGTAAGAGAGGAGGGAGGGAAGAGGAAGGGAAGGTGGGAGGAGTGCAGAAGGAGGAGGAGGGAAGGGAGGAAAACATCTTCTGTGAGTATTAGGAAAAGGGCACGCCATAAACAAAGGTTTCCAAAAGCTCTAATTCCCTTAAAAGACCCAGTCATTTTAAATCACTTCCAGAATAAATTATTTTAAATTTTTAAAAAGAGTCAGACTCCCCAGCCTGGCAATGCAGGGTCCCGTGGTGAGAAGGAGGCCTGACTTTAAGGGGGGTGGGGCCCATTTGGATGTTTCAAGCCAAAAAGCATTTTTGTGGCCTCGTAATTTCTGAAAGCTCTTGGCGAGCTGAACTGGCTCCTGGTTCAGTCTCCTGTGAAGACTTCATCTTTGCCTGTACCTCAGGTCCACCCCGTGTACCTAGCACAGGCCAAGCTATCTGTTGGGCCTCAGTTTCCCCATTTGTAAAATGCAGTCACTGGTTAGATCAGCGGTTCTCAACCTGTGGGTCACGACCCTTTGGGGGGTCGAACAACCCTTTCACAGGGGTCACCTAAGACCATCGGAAAACACATATATAATTACATATTGTTTTTGTGATTAATCACTATGCTTTAATTATGTTCAATTTGTAACAATGAAATTGGGGGTCACCACAACATGAGGAGCTGTATTAAAGGGTCGCGGCATTAGGAAGGTTGAGAAACACTGGGTTAGATCATCTCTAATCCAAACCTAACACTGTGTGTCTCTCTTACATTCATTTCTCAGAATTCCTTTCTACCCATCCCCCTCGATCTCCAAGACATTAATGATAACTATGATGATGATGATGATGATAACAGCAATTATGATTATACTAGCTACCACTATTGAAGCACTGTTTATTTCATCTTCACAACTGTTTTATATGGCAGATCTATGACCTTTATTTTACCTGGAGGAAACTGAAGTCCAGAGAGTTATGCACCTTCCCCAAAGTAACACAGCTAGTGAAGGGAAAAGCTGGAATTTGATCTCAGACATGTCTCAATCCAAAGCCCACACTCCCACCTCTATCCACAGCCCTAGCAGGTCCTGGCAGGGCCCGTGTTTACCAAACACAAACACAGATTCCCTCCCCAGTGTGAAAGGCAGAGAGAAAAGAGGAGAGGGAATGTTTGTGGTGGTAACATCCTTATAGTCTGCCCAGCCTCCTGGTTTCTCGTTGGTTTTTTGTTTGTTTCTTTTCTGATAAAGGGTTCTCTCACACACATACAGCATTTTAGGAAATGCGTCCCCCGCCCCCCCTCCATTGGGACACTGCAATGATCCGCATACAGGACAGTGGTCCCACTAGATTACAAAGGAGCTGAGAAACTCCTGTTGCCTGGTAACGCTGTAGCTCTTGTAACATCGCAATGTATTACTCAGGTGTTTGTGGTGATGCTGGCGTACCCAGACCTACAGCACTTCCAGTGCCATGAAAGTACACCTGAGAATTACAGCAGCACCTTCTAGGTTTCTGTAAGCACACTCTGTGATGTACACAAAACGACCAAGGCCACATTTCTCAGAACGTATCCCCTGGCATGACTCTAGTTCTGATGGAATCACCAATCACAGCCCCCTCCACAGGGGGGGTGTCACGTGTGGCCTAGGGTATGTGGCTCATGCCTCTGCCACTTAATATAGTATGCCATAGACTGGCCACAGCTATTGGTGATTGGTTCAAGAGTGGACATGTGACCAAAGAGAGCCAATCAGAGCCCTCCCTTGGTCAGAAGTCCACAAAGAGAAGCTTTCTAGAGCTGCTGAGATGATAGAAGTATAATCTCCTGTGACCTTGCCCCACTGTCACCCCAGGCATGTAAGCCTGCTGCCCTCCTTCCTCCTCCCTCCAGGCTGCCCCCTGTGCCTTCCTGCCCATCCCCTGGATGCCCCACTCTTACTCATGGGAAAGCATAGATGTGACCTCTTCAGGCGGCTTCCTTGACCCCCCCTCCCCCAATGGTGTTAGGCCCTGTAAATGATATCGTTGCTTTGTCAGTCTCACAGCTCGTTTCCTCTTTTCTGGTATCAGAAAACCCTTCCTCCTTGGAAGAACACATCCCATGGAGTTCATGTGGGGCTACCCTGAGCCTCCCCCCACCCCACCCCACCACAGGTGACCCCAGACACAGGTGACCCCAGCCTGGCTGTCACTGAGCTGAGCATCACCGAGACCCTACTAGTCCCTAAGCGCCACAGGCCTGTTTGCTTCACGGATCTGACCTCAGTACCTGACACAGGTAGATAACCTATGGGCTATCAATACATACATTCTGAATAGATAAAAACAGAGAACTTAAAAACTGCTTCCAAATTTGACCAAACAAAAAATAATGAAATTCCTGCCACCCGACATCCTTCTTTGGGTCACAGAGGCCAACTTTCAATGCAGAGTGACCGGGGTCACAATCCTAGCTTTGCCAGCTAGGAACTAAGTGGTCTTGGGAAAGCGGCTTACCCTCTTCAAGGCTCAGTTTTCTCATTTGTAAAGTAGGATTAAAAATAAACCTGCCTTGTTGGGTTGGTGTGAGGGATAAACGAGATTATATGTGCAAAATTCTTCGAGCAAGGGCTGGCCCACAGTGTGAATCAGTCCGTACACATCAGCTGCCTCTGAGATCGTATTTAAACTAAAGACAGAGCGAACGCATGGCAGACACTGCAGGGAGCAGGTGGCACCCTCTACAGATTTACCTGCGCAGAGTTGGATGAGGGGACACTGCAGAGGAGCAGACAGGGCTAAGAGAACCAACGAGGTTTGCTGGTGCACCCATGAACCAGCACAGCGGAGAGCTGGTACCACCCGTAGAGCTAACAGAGCAGCAGCTGGGAGGGTATTAATGGAGCTTGGTCAATGCTGGCTCTGTAGAAGTGAGGCCCCTCACAGGCAGCCATTGCAAGGAGCATGGTGAGGCAGAGCAGGGAGAATAAATGTTTTGGCTTCTGTCTCCTCTCACCCTCAAGCTCTGGCTGCTGCCTCCCACTGGCCAAACCCAACAGTGGGCACTGAGCAGGGCAGAGGAGGATGAATATGGAATAATCAACATGGTCCATAAAGCAGTCTTGGGATGGATTTCAAAGAAAGCCCAGAGGTACTGTGTGTGCCTCTGGATAGTTACTGAGTTATTAGCATAGAAGAGGAGAATTAAAGGGAAAAATGAAACTGTATTGTAGGGTGAGAATCTTTTAACCAGCTCGGGTCTGTAATATTTTTTCCATTGGTTTCTAGAGAGTGGAAGGGGGTGGGGAGGGAGAGAGAAAGAGATAGGAGAGAGAAGCATCAATGTGAGAGAGGCACAATGATTGGTTGCCTCCTACACACACCCTGACCCTGGTGGGGATTGGACCTGCAAACCGGGTACATGCCCTTGACTGGGAATGGAGCCTGCAACCCTCCAGTGTACAGGCTGACTCTCTAACCACTGAGCACACCAGCCAGGGCACATTTTCCTTTTTGTTGTAAGTGGGGTATCTGTTGAGGTGGTAGGCAGGCCAGGGCAACTAACTGCTTGCCACGTCTTACCTGTCTGCCATGTTTTACCTGGTTTTTGTTTTGTTTTGTCTTTTGTTTTTCGAGTAAGCTGGAAGGATAGGAGCACAGGTGGGCTTGGGTGTATTACTCACCCTGGGAAATGGGCAAGCATTCACATCAGTCTCCAATTGAGAATCTTCCTGAATTTTGGATTCAAGTCCTGCCAATTGCCTCCCACCTTCACAAGGTCTGAAAATTGGAAGGAGTTTCAGAATGTGTCTTTTCCTTCACAGCTGCCTCCTCAGCCCTGTGGTCCCTCTTGCTTTTCAGAAGAGTTGGCAACTGGACATCTGTTGACCATCAGAAAGTGGACCCTGAGACCAGTGGGCATGGCTCAGTGGTTGAATGTCGACTTATGAACCAGGAGGTCATGGTTGATTCCCGGTCAGGGCACATGCCCAGGCTGCGGGCTCCATCCCCAGTTTGGGGTATGCAGGAGGCAGCTGATCAATGATTCTTTCTTAACATTAATGTTTCTATCTCTCTCTCCCTCTTCCTTACTCTCTGAAACCAGTAAAATTATATTTTTTAAAAAAGAAAGAAAGGGAACCCCACCAGGCATTGGGAACTAAATAGGCAAGAAAAGATACACTTTTCAACCTCAACTCAGCTAGCCAGAAATTTCCCATGGTGCCTTAAGGAGCATCATTTGGCCACATCCTCTACCCATCTCCATATCTAAGCATTGACCTGGACTGAAACTGCTACAATGCAAGACAGAGGGATGCCTGCTAATTATTTCTATTTTGTGGGCTTTGAAATGCTTGCCTCTCCCATACTCTTCCGGTGGGATCTGATTTAGTGCTGTGCTTTCGTTGCCTAGAAATTCGGAACCGTTGGTGGTGTTTCTTCAGGTAGTGTGGTTGTTCCTGAAAGGGATGACTGAAAATAAGGCTACTTTTAGGAGAGGAAACTGGCTCACTCTCTCCCTGTCAGATCTGATTAGCTTCTTCCACAGTCAAAACGCAGCACTGAACAGATCAGAACCCGTCACTCAGTGCCCATCTGGGACCTGAAGTCCTGCTGGGAGAGGATCTCTGCCTGGTGGGTAAGAACATGAACTCTAGAGTCAGAAAGACCAGCTGTGTGACCTTGGGAAGCTTTCTAACCGGTAACACGGGGACCCCTGGTCCTCCTAGTTGGTGCCCTAGATGTCCTGTCTGCTATGCTCCTGAAAGCAGAGCCTAAGTCATGAACTCACGGGCAGGTAACTTACTGGAAAGTGATCCCATTATGCTAAATGTATTTTATCTCAGTTAATTTCCTAACAGTCCTCTGAGGTGCTCCCTGTTCTTATACCCATTTTACAGAGGCAGAAACTGAGGCTTAGAGGAGTTTGATAAGTTGTCTGGCACAACTTAGTCCACCTATAGGTTATCTATGTGTTAGCTGCTGAGGTCAGAAGCAGGAGTGAACAAGTGAGGAAGGAAAAAAAGCCATTTTTATGAACATATCAAGGTCTCTGCCATAGGAACAGGGTCTTGATTTTGCAGGGCATCCTGAGAAGTATCCAGAAGGCCTCCTAGAACTGTATCCCTGGGGGTTGGGAAGCTGGAGTATTTATTCAGTGGCTCCCAGTGTCCCTGGCTTAAGTCCCTGCATTTCTAGACAGAGCTTGGGTGCCACCTAGCAGGCTTGAGGTGCATGGGAGAGGAGCCTGGGACAAATGCAGGAATACGGGCAGTGAGGCCTTGAGTCTGTCACCAAAAGGCAAGTGAGAGTCCACAGGGAACTGTCCACCGCGGCTGAGGCTGAAACCAGAACTGACCACAGGAGCAGTGAACTGGTGCCACGGCACCTATGACATCTACCTGGAATCTTTCTAGAAAAATCAACGAGATGACAATTTATCCTGGCAGATAATGCCAGCTCCAAGTGGGAGTGTGGAGTAACTTGCTAATTCCACAGATACTAACTGAGCGGAGCCCAGGACAGAGACCTCTGCAGGGACTTAAGACCCAGAATGGGGAAGGAGGAAGGAACTCTACAGGGAGGGAGGGAAACAGGACAGAGTTTCGTGGGTCTGACTTCCAGGGGTGGAGCGTTCTCACTCACTATTCACAGAGATGTCCAATAGAAACTTCGAGGTAAAGATGAACTGACCACAGCATCCCCAGAATGTCATCACTCGGCCCCTACGATAACCTGGCCACATCCTGGGCCTTATGTGGGAATTCCTGCACTTGACCACATCCCCAGATGTTCCAGCATCCCCAGACGTTCAGAAGGCACTTCCGTGGCCCTTCCGTGGCCAGCTCAAAATAACAAATGAGTTTCCTTTCATGTGCCAACCCTAATCAACTTGAGCCTATGTGGCAAAGATTCTGAGACACCATTTGAGCTCAGTGGGAAGGAGTGTGGGGAAGGATTATTGATGTCTGCCGGGAGAACGGGATGGGCTGTAGTAGCACATAGGCTGCTAATTTTGTATGGCTGCGATTTAGAATACATTGTTTCCTTCTCCAAGTCTTCCATTTCACACCTAGAGGTGAAGTGTCCTCATCTGTAAAACGCGAGTAATATTATCCTTGACCTTGCCTCACAGGAAGACGCTGAAATCATAAAGTGCTTTGGAAAGATATGGATATACATAAACGGAGGACTTCCCAGCCAACTCCCTGCTTCCCCAGGGGGTGGGAGGAGCTCTTGGGAGGAAGGCGGTTCTCTAGGCAGACAACCCTGGGTTTCTCCTTGCTATTTAAGTGCACTGAACAAGACTGATGGATGGCTAGGGGACCCTTATGTGATAACCACAGGCAATAAGTTGTTTGTTTGTTTTAAATACATTTTTATTGATTTCAGAGAGGAAGGGAGAGGGAGAGAGAGAGAAACATCAATGATGAGAGAGCTGTCTCCTGCACGCCCCTCACTGGGGATCGAGCCCACAGCCTGGGCATGTGCCCTGACTGGGAATCAAACCGTGACCTCCTAGAGATCATAGGTTGACACTCAACCACTGAGCCACACTGGCCATGCAATTGGTTGCTTTTTCTGCCCCTCCAACCTTTAACATGTTTCATGGTAAAACAGTGCCTGGAATTTCCCTGTGGACCCCACACACTCGGTCCACCTGGTTAGGGTCCATCCCTTTCCAAAGATGGGGCTTTAATTGGTCTAAGCCAGAGAAGTCAGCAAACTGCCACCCATGGGTTAATCTGCTGCTTTGTAAGTAACGTTTTATTCAAGTACAGCTATGCCCATGCATTTATAGATGGCAAACGACATTTTTCATGCTAGAACAGCAGGCTTGATCATTGCAACAGAGATCATATTGTTCATAGCCTAACGTATTTACAATCTTGCCTGTCAAGAAAAGGTTTGCCAATCCTGAGTCTAAGCTAACCTCCCTACCCATCCCCTGGGTACTACAATCGGTTCATAGATAAAATTTGACCCAAATCAAGCCGGTGAAGCTCAAAGCTCTCTTTCCCTCTGGACATGAAGCTGAGAGGATGTGAGGGCTGGAGCCCCTGCAGCCATTTTGCAGCAAAGAGAAAAGACTCGCCTCTCTGACCTCAAAGATCAAGTAGAGGAGGCAAGACATACATAACTGAAAGCATAGAAAAACATACATATGTAACATAACAGCCAACCACAGCCTGGAGTTCAAGGGTTTTCCTCGGAGGAGGTGTCACATCCCCTGGCTGGGGGAGTAACAGGGCACACGCTGTGTACCAACCGTTGTGCTGAACATATATTATCTCAGCTCATTTCCTAACAGTCCTCTGAGGTGCTCCCTGTTCTTACACCCATTTTACAGAGGCAGAAACTGAGGCTTAGACAAGTTTGATAAGTTGTCTGGCACATGACAGTGATTTGAACCAAGCTCACTGCCACTGACCCTCAACAAAGTCCCTTGCTTTCCCAACCTGGTACCTTTGTCCCCAGGTTGGCCCTTCATTGATGTGTGAAGGAAGCTGTGGTGTGTGAAGGAAGTTGTGGAAATCCCCGCCACTCTATTGCTTCTCTTCTGCTCCCCTCTCTGTGCTCTGGGGCTCTTGTTATCATAGGGGCCGAGTGATGACATTCTGTTTACCTGGCCACATCCTGGGCCTTATGTGGGAATTCCTGCACTTGAGAAAATTATCTGGTAAGTCCCAGCTGGGAGAGGGGCCAGGGGTATCCCAGCATCCCCAGATGTTCAGAAGGCACTTCCGTGGCCCTTTCCTGGGCCATCATACCCAGAACAAGATCAGATTCCTTACCATGGCCCACCGTGGCCTTGCTTCTACCCAACTGGCCCCATCCTACCCTACACTGCCCCTCACCCTTGGGCGACAGCCACACTGGCCTCCCTTCCTTCTCCCCCACACTCCACATGTCAGATGAGAGCTGAGCTACACAGCTATTGCTCAGGACTTGCTCTGTTGCTCTGGCTACAGGTAGCTGTTGTCCCTTGCCACAGAATTCCCTCTGCAGTTCATCTTTACCTCGAAGTTTCTATTCGACATCTCTGTGAATAGTGAGTGAGAACGCTCCACCCCTGGAAGTCAGACCCACGAAACTCTGTCCTGTTTCCCTCCCTCGCTGTAGAGTTCCTTCCTCCTTCCCCATTCTGGGTCTTAAGTCCCTGCAGAGGTCTCTGTCCTGGGCTCCGCTCCCCAGGGAGCAGTGGTCTCCACTCAGAAGCCCAACCCGAATGGACTAGACCCTTCCTGCCCCGAGATTACTTAGACCAGCCGTGGGCAAACTACGGCCCGCGGGCCGGATCCGGCCCGTTTGAAATGAATAAAACTAAAAAAAAAAAAAAGACCGTACCCTTTTATGTAATGATGTTTACTTTGAATTTATATTAGTTCACACAAACACTCCATCCATGCTTTTGTTCCGGCCCTCCGGTCCAGTTTAAGAACCCATTGTGGCCCTCGAGTCAAAAAGTTTGCCCACCCCTGACTTAGACCCATGTCTTAACCTTTGCTCCAAGTTCACAGTCAACAGAAAGCACCTGTAATTCTGCGGCTTTTCTTATAGGCATATAGCCTCTCATTGAGCAGGCTCACAGCTCCAGCTGACACAGGTGATTAAGGGGCTGGAGAAGTGAGGAATCACTCCCAGAAAGCCCCACCTGATAAAGGAAGCAAGGGAGGGGCTGGCTTTGTTCATTCCCAGTGCCCCCCATGCCTGTCTCTCAAATATAAACATCATCATCTCTCTCCATAATATATATGATGACTATTAACATTGAAATTTAGAGAAAATAAAAATGTCCCTCTAATCCCACTTCCCACAGATATCTGTAGTTACCAATGTGATATATTTTAATGGCTTTTTATAGAGAAATAAGTGTCTAGTACATATGTTATTTTGTTACCTACATTTACCACTTCAGTATAAGACAGGCATCTCTCCCTGACAATATAAACATACCAAACCTCATTTTTCTGAACAGTTTTGCCCAAATATTCCATTGTCTGGATATACTATAATTTATTTACCCCATTCCTAGTAAGACATTAAGGTTGTTTCCACTGTTTCAATATTATAAACAACATAACAATGAACATCTTGATCCATATGTCTTTGTACCCTTGTCCTTTTTTTGTTTGTTGTGTTGCTTTGTTTTGAGTCTGTTCTTGGAAATGTGATTGCTAGGTCAAAGGGGCTCACCTATTTAAGGCTTTGTTATATATTGCTGAGTCCTCTAAATCTATTTCTCAATTTGTCACCCCACTAGCAGAGCGTGAAAATGCCAGTTTTTCCACATCCTTGGCTTACAAATGAATGAGATTGGTAGATTAACATGAAGGCTACTCTAGACAAGTAGGTGCAAGCATGGACACCCACCCCAGAAGACTCAGGTGCCAGGTCGCCCATTCCAGGGTCAATAATATGCCAGTTTCATGCATGAGGGAAAAGGCTGGCAAGGAAAGGTTCAATGCGCTCGCTTGCTCTTTCTCTCTCCCCTCTCTGGTCTCCTTTCTCCCCTCCTCCCTCCCCCATGCTCTCTCTTTCCTTTTCTTTCTTCCTACCAAATTGCTTCACTCCTCTTGCCTCAGTTTCACCATCTGTAAAATGGAGATAACAGGAGTACCTACCTGTTGATAGGAGTCAATGAGATCATGGCTGTAACGCCTTCCAGCCATCCCCTGCCCTTCCCCCCAACACACACACACCCCTTTCACATGGGGAGACTGAGGCTCAGAAGGATGAGTCACCAGTCACAGGCTGGGCTTTGGGAAGAGGGTCAAGCCGGAATGTCAGAAGCCAGCTCCCGCCTGCCTATTCCCACGCTCGGCATGGAACCTGAAGACGTCCTAGAGGAGGAGCCAGGCTGTGTGCACAGCCAGCCTAAGGCTCTTGTCCCGAGGCCTCCAGTTTCTCCAGTAATGAGGCCACTTGGAAGCTGTTAGCGCAGATGGGAACCAGCCAGCAACAGGTGAAAGGCCGTTCAACCTATCAGCACTACCTTTAGCTGTAACACGCTCCTGGCTTCCTCTCCAGTTTCCAGGGGCCCCACATGCACCTGCCAGCAAATGAGAGGCGGCCGAGGGGTGACTTGGGTCTCCCCCACTCCTATCTGGCTGCCATGTCCTCCCATTTCCTGGCGACCCCTGGGAGAACAGTTTCTCCAGGTTAATATGTGGTGCTAATGAGGGGTAGCCGGTGGGAAAAGGCAAGCTCTACTTGATCCGGGGCTTGGAATGGAGCCAGGGTCTCTCTGGCCATAGATTCCTCTCTCTCTCCAGGTTAGTGTGCCGTGCGGGGAGATTAAGATGTATAGTCTGCAAATGGATTAACCTTTTCCAGGCCTCTTTAATGAGGCCTCCTATAATAGGGCCATTTCTCTTTCTTATGTGTGTGTACACATTCACACACATATGCACACACGTATTTCTTAACATAATCCATATGGAAATAAAACTCTCTCCCTTGCTCTATTTTTTTAAGTGGACTCCATAATGGGCAAGGCTTTTTTCCTTCAAATGAAAATCCATGGTTCAACAGCATGCATTTCCCATAAATGAAGAAGGTAGTTTCAGCCAACCAGCGAGGCCCCTCTGAAAGTCAGCTTTATGGGTAGCAAGTAATCCATCCACTGACCGACAGTTCCCAAGGGTCGGGGGAGCCAGCACAAGGTAGAGTAAAGATCCCCAAGACCCATACTCAGTCCTGGGACTCTCTCAGAGTGAGGCAGCATGAGCCTGGATTCCTGAAGCGATGGGACATTATGTCCTATATCATTCCGACCTTCATCTGTCTAAAGGGAGAAAATTCTAGCCTCTGATACTGCCCGGTACCTTCCAGCTTTAAAATGTACAAGGGGATCCCTGGTCAGTTGCTAAGTGGTTAGAGCATTGGCCCTCAGATCAAAGGGTCGAGTGTTCAATTCCCAGTCAAGGGCATGTACCTTGGTTGCAGGTTTGATCCTCAGCCCCAGTCAGGGATCTGCAGGAAGCAACTAGTCGATGTGTCTCTCTCACATTGATCTTTCTCTCTTTCTCTCCCTACCCCCCCACCCAATCCGCCTCCCTCCCTCCCTCCCATTCTCTCTAAAGATCAATGGAAAAAAAATATGCTCGGGTAAAAACTTAAATAAATAATTAAATAAATAAAATGTATATGGGGAAAGAGACAGAGAACAGAATGGCAGTTGCCAGAGGCAGGAGAATGGGGAGGAAGAGGTGGGGTTGGTGAAAGAGGTGAAGGTGGTCACAATATACAAAGTTCAAGCTGTAAGATGAGTAAGTCCTGGGGATGTGAAGTACAGCGTGGTGACCATAGTTAATAATACTGTATTGTGTATTTGATGAGATCAGGCACCTTCAGGGTGGTATGGCCATAGACTGTATTGTCTATTTCAAAGTTGCTAAGAGAGTAAATCTTAGAAGTTCTCATCACACACAAAAATTCTATAACTATGTATGATGATGGATGTTAATTAGTTGCATTGTGGTAATCACCTGGCAATATATACAAATACCAAATAATTATGTTGTGCACCTGAAACTAATATAATGTTGTATGTCAATTGAAAAAAAATGTTAAGTTGCTTAAACCACACAAGTTGACCTAATTCAACAAGAAATGAAGTCCTAAAAAAAATGTACACGGAGAAGAAAATTTAAAAAGATTCCAAAGTTGACCTTCTAGTCTCTGACTTCTCAATCGGCATCACAATAAACCATGTTAGGGCTACGGATAAGAACCCTCTGCAGATTTAAGCTCTTTGAACTCCATCTGGGTCAGCTTTCCTTCTGACTTTAAGTTTCCCAAAGAGTAGGGGCATTCTCAAGCCTACCTCAGGTACATGAGTGTCTGACCTAAAGATGGCCAGTGATGAGCAGTTGCTCAAAATTGAACTGTGTGACCACAAAATAATAAAACTTGAAATTACTTGAAGTATTTTTAAAAACCTTGACCACTTAAAAATTTAAAGCCATACACCCCATTAACCATTTGTACACCATAAGCATCTATAGATGCAAGCAGCGGACCTTTTTAAATTAAATTCAAAATATTGTGGCAGTTACCTGGTTAACTTGAGTCAAACTGAAAATCAAAACCAACAATTACCACAAGGAAAATAACAACAGGAATACTGCATATTTTTTAAATCTCATGGGAAGTGTCCAAAGCTGTAATCAGAAGCACAGTCATAGTATTAATGCTACCATGATTGTATTTTTAAGGGTACAAATAATGAGCTGAGCATCAACTCAGGAAGTTAGAAACAAACAACCAAAGAAAAATTCAAAGAACTATTAACAAAGAGAAAAGCAAAAATACATGAATTTAGATTTCAAAAATCCAAAGCAGATACAAAACTCTAAAACAGCAGTTCTCAACCTGTGGGTCACGACCCCTTTAACAGTCGAATGACCCTTTCACAGGGGTCGCCTAAGACCATCCTGCAATATCAGATATTTACATTATGATTCATAACAATAGCAACATTACAGTTATGAAATAGCAATGAAAATAATTTTATGGTTGGGTCACAACATGAGGAATTGTATTAAAAGGGCCAGAAGGTTGAGAACCACTGCTAAAAGATCTAATTGGGGCAGGTGGGTAGGAGGAGAAGCAAGATACACATAATTAGGAGGAAGAAGGTTAGTGGAATAATCACAGAGATGGAAATGATTAAAAATAGCAAAGCCTCGCCCAGCCGGCATGTCTCAGTGGTTGAGCATCAACCTATGAATCAGGAGGTCTCAGTTCGATTCCCAGTTAAGGCACATGTCCAGGTTGCAGGCTCGATCACTGTGTGGGGTGTGCAGGAGGCAGCCAATCAATGATTGTCTCTCGTCATTGATGTTTGTATCTCTCTCTCCCTCTCCCTTCCTCTCTGAAATTAATAAAAATATTTTTTATAAAGAGCAAAGCCTCTTGATCATGTGCAAAAATGTCTCAATAATGGATATTATGAGCTGGGTTGTGTCCTCCAATATTTCATACGCTGAAGTCCTAGGCCCCAGTGCCTCGAATGTGATCAGTATATGGAGACAGTCTTTAAAAGAGGTGATTACTAGCAAGTTAACATAAGGTAATTAGGGTGGGCTGTAATCCAGTATAACTGCTGTCATTATAAGAAGGAATTAAGATATACACACACAGAGAAAACCATCTGAAGACACAGGGAGAAGACGGCCATCTACAAGCCATGGAGAGAGGCCTCAGAAGAAACCAAACCTGCTGACACCTTGATTTTGCACTTCTAGCCTCCGGAACTGTGAGAAAATAAATGTCTATTGTTTAAGCCCCCCAGCCCGAGGCACTTTGTTATGGCAGCCCTAAAAAATTAATACAGTGGCACGTTGATAATTTGTTAGGTGAAAAAAATAAAGTTAGAAAGGAGTACATGAGATATAAGTTTTGTGTAATTAACTCATGTATCCAGTATGTATCCAGGGTGTGTGTGTGTGTTAGAGAAAGTATACACCTACAAAGGAAAATGTTTGCGACATTAAAGGCCAAAATGTTCACAGTGGCTCTTTCTAGATGGTGGAATTACTGGTGATTTGAGGGAGTGAGGGTATGGTTTCTTGTCCTTCCTAGTCAATACTGCTTTTTCCATAAAATTCTAAAACATCTACTCAAACTCATTTAATCCTTACAATCACCCCACGAGGTAGGAACCCTTATCGTCTCCCTTTTCCAGATAAGGAAACTGAGGCACAAAGAGATTCAGTGACTTGCCCAAGATTACGAAGCTGGCACATGGTGGAGCCAGACCTCCAAACTAGGATGGTCTGGCTCAGGGGTGGGCAAACTTTTTGACTCGAGGGCTACAATGGGTTCTTAAACTGGACCGGAGGGCCGGAACAAAAGCATGGATGGAGTGTTTGTGTGAACTAATATAAATTCAAAGTAAACATCATTACATAAAAGGGTACGGTCTTTTTTTTTTTTTAGTTTTATTCATTTCAAACGGGCCGGATCCGGCCCGCGGGCCGTAGTTTGCCCACGGCTGGTCTGGCTTCATGTCCATGGCCTTCACCACAAAGCTGCCCTGCTCTCTACAGGTGTCTGATCAATTCACTTCTTTACTGAGCATTTATCTGATCACATTTGGCTTTGTGAGTGACTTAATACAAGCGTGTGTACACACACACACACACACACACACACACACACATTCAGGCCCGTTTAGCTATGCTTCGTGGTGCAGCAAATTACTTGAGTCCTTTCCACTTGAGGTTCACAATGTCACTGGATTCAAGACCCCATACCTGGCAGGGTGAACCCCTCTCGTAAATACACGGAGGGAGACCTCAGAAGCTCCACTGGCCGAAGAGAAAGTACACACCTACAAAGGAAAATGTTTGCGCCATTCCAAGGGGGTGACCCTGATGCACTTGCCCAGGGGGCAGGTAAGCAACCCATCCATATTTTATAAGGTTGTTTAATGGAGCCTTCTTTTTGGGGTTATGTATTTTTAAAGACCACAGAGCTTAGATGGATGGAGACACTACTCTGAAAGCCAGGGAGCTGGGGGAAGCCAGCCCTTCTGGGGCTGAGGAGGGACAGGGAAGAGTCGCAAATGGACAAGTGCCGTCAGCAGGTTTTATGTTCAACCCCATAATGGAATGTGTGCAGCTGCTGGGAAGGAACTAGTGCCAGGGGCCCTGGTGAGGAAGGGGATCCACGCCATGCTGGTAAGGAGGTACGGCGAGCCCAGACCACTAGAGAGAATACGTTCTTATATGGCAAGGTTGGGGAGCCTTTTTTCCGCCAAGGGCCATTTGGATATTTATAACATCATTTGTGGGCCATACAAATTATCAACTTAAAAATTACCTGCTATATTTGGTCAAATATTTCATTAACTCACCCCTAATGCCTTGTCAGGATCAGACCAAATGATTTCTCGGGCTTTATACAGCCCTCAGGCCAGATGTTCCCCACCCCTGCTATATGGTGACAGAAAATTGTTGGGGGGGGATGCATATGTGTGTGTGCCTATGTGTGTGCGCGTGTGCATGTGTAATAATGACTAAGAATATGGGCACTGGTGGAGCAGAGTTCACAGCTCCACTAAGACTAGCTGTGTGACCTTGGATTTTCTTTACCTCTCTGAGCCTTGGTTGCCTCACCTATAAAATAAGGAGAAGCTCTAGTGCCCATCCCATCCCATCCACAATAGGGTGTGAGGGTAAAATGAGAGAATGCAGGGGCAGCATTTTCTCTTGCTTGACACATCTTAAGCACTCGGAAAGCGCTTCTTGTTGTTGTTTTATAGAAAAAGTCCATAAGGAAACCTGGCAAAGATGATGGTAAGACAAGATAAGACAGATGCTCATTTCATCTTTCATAGAACTTCTTTAAGGTAAGTACTAAGAGACCCCCTTTTTAGAAGTGGCAGCTGAGGCTCAAAGAGGTGAACACCCTTGGTCAAGGGCACACAGCTCATAGTAACAAAACCAGAATTTGATTCTAAGTCTACCTGGCCACAGCAATGACCTGTGTACTCTGTCAGAGTGAAAGGGAATAGATCCTTACCATGGTCAATTAAATACCTAACTGCCCTCCCCAATCTAAATAATACCAAAGATGAGTGCAAATTATTTCATATTTACGATCTCCCTTGAAATTTTTGCAAAAGCCCAAGTTCACTGTTTCCTGAATTGTTTCTGTGATACCATTCTGCTTTATGTGCAAGTGATAGGTGCTTTATAAGAAAAGAGTTTCTAGATATAATAACTTTAGGGAGTTCTAGGTTAAATTAATTTTATTTAGTATGCTCCTTATTGCAGGACTTGTCAGAGCCTTTGGTATGCCAAGTATATTTGATTCCCAAGACTATTGAGAACAGCATTGCCCAAACTTACATGATCACAGAACCCTTTTCTTATGAAGCATATCCCAGAACAGCATTCACTTTGGGAAATGCTATCCTGAAGCAAACACGCCTTCTTTTTCCTTGCTTGTCTTTCCAAGCACATTAAAAACAATAGGACAGTTAAAATATGTTTAAATCTAAGTCCACAAGAAAAATTATCCAGGTCTCTGCTGAAATCATCCTTGTGCCTTCTAAAATACCCAGGATCCTTAAATATATAGCTGAAGGTAAGACAACTCCAATATGAGATGACCTCACATATAAGGTCATCCCATGCTTTTCCCAATGGGAATATCTAAAAATAATATTTAAAAATTATATATATATACTTGAGTTTACAAAATTTTAGGGACTAGATGGAGTCACATGTTTACTTATCATATATAATTTATTAAGTTTGACATATATTTTTAAAATGTAAAATAATGTTAATGCAGAAAATCCTCTTCCTCCCACTCACACATATCATGAAACAACTCCATGCAAACTCTTTGCCTGCATCTTTGTCCTAAGAAAGCCACTCTTGGTGCCACCTCACACGGCACTCCAGTGCCTGTCACGTCCCCTTCTGCCTCAGTTGTTTGGAAAGGCAGTGCCGGTCACTGGACGTGTTAGCCCAGGCCACGAGTCCCGGCACTCACCACGGGGCCAGTGGGAACAGCTGAGTCTTTCCCTCATTCACCCTGTGGGTGTCTATTTGTGATCTCCACATCGCGGCTCCAGCGCTGACTGTAAAGTGATCTTTGGAGGCTTGTGTACATGACCTCGAACATGGGCAGCTCTGAATCACAGCCTCCTGGCATTATGGGTAAGTCTTGTCGGTTCTGACAAGTGGACGCTGGATTCTGCAGAGACCTAGCTTTGAAGTTCAAATCATTCCCAGCTAGAGCTTTGCTAGTCTAAACAAAACAATGACGGGAATGCCCCTAGCCTATGGGAGACCTTCCAGGAACCTGAGGATTCCCAACTCTCTCCTGCAGGATAAGGGAGGGTCCCCATGTCACAGTTGGGCATGTGCAGTGTGTGTAAAGGAAAGACCTCTCTTCCCAGAGGATGTCTGTTCTCAGTCGGCATTGAGTGGGTTAAGCACAGCTTTGCACTTCGGCTCGGGAAGCAGTCAGACCTGGCGTGGCACAGACCTCCTTATGCCCGGGACCAGGAAGAGTGAGGGCAAGAAAGGAAGAATTATTGACCTAGGAGAGCACTCAATTGCAACCTCATGAGTAAATGGGCCATTTATCCCCGGTCCAGAGCTCCTTGAAAAGGTGACCGTCCATCAATCCCTCCTCTGAGCTGCCCCTTGATGAGCTGTTCTATCAATGGTCTAATTTAGCTGATTACAGAGGAATTTGAGAGGAATGGGCCACCAGGGCCTGGGTCTCAGCCAGCGATGCATTAAGTTCACCAGTGTCTCCATCACCCCCCCTCCCCCCGCTTGGGACTGATAGGGGAGTCTTATTCCTGAAAACATGGCCCATCTGATGGGCTTTCGTTAAACTCAGCTCCAGCTTATCAGGTGCCAGGTGGAAAACCTCCTGCTAAAGGGCATGGTGTTCTGTCCTCCAAGTCCTTGGTGGGGAAGGATGGCCTCTGGGACCAGTGCCAAGCTATTCTCAGCTGCCAGTCAGCAGCATGTCAACGCCCAGCCCCAGTGGATGGGAGGGCAGGAAGAGATTTCGTAGAGGCCCAGGTTAGGCTGCCATTGCTCCTTTACCCCCATCTGACTTTTTACAGCATGAAAGGTTTGGGAAATGCCCCCATCCTCCTTCAACAAAGGAGGGCTAAGCTTACATGTAGCTGAAACAGATGAAAAAACATGTTGGAGCTCTCCCCACTCCTTCCAAAAGGAATTGCCTTCAAGATCTCCTCCAATAGCTTCTAACAGTTCCTATAATTCCCATTGTTTGGATCAGAGTACTGCCCTTTCCAGTTATCTCACTTAAAACATTTTGTTGTTAGCCATTCACACTTTAGTATGAATTACTCTGTTTATTCTACTTAAGGTTCTGGTAACTGGACAATCAAGAATAAGTTCAGAAGTCTACACAGAGGAAAGAAGGGTTGAATGATGCTACATCGAAACTGACAAAGGCATTCAGTTCTCTGCACAGTTGGAGCACAGCAAGTTTTTACGGGGGAGGGGGGGCGGTTGGAGGAAGGAAGGTACTAAAAGAGGAAGAAAGAGGGCCCAGGCAACAAACTTGTTACATTCCCAGTTTGACTGAGAGGGATCCCAAATGCAGAAAAACATGCATCTTCCAGCTCAAACCCCTATTTAAGGGAATAGGAACACAGGCTTATATAGATGATTATAAAGTACCTAGCATATCAGTCATTTCCACTGAGGTGGATCTGAAACCAACCCTACCTCTTCTAGTGGACTTCTCTATTAGGACTGCATTGGTACATAAGTAATCCCACTTGTTTATTTCTCCAGCTTAAAACCCAAGGCCATTTGTATTAAGCAAAATAGTTTGATTACAAGTGACAGAAATCAAATCAAAACCAGCCTGAGCAAAAGAGCCACTTTGTTGGCTCATGGAGCTTTAAAATTTAGAAGATGGATTTCAGGCATGGCTGGATCCAGAGGCTCAAATGATGTCAGCAACTTCTTTCCAGCTTTCAGCTCTCCTCCTCTCTGTTCATTGACTTCAGTCCTATACAGGTTCACCACATGGTGTAGCTTCCACCAGGACCCCCAGACACACATTCTGCCAGCTTAAAAACTGCTGGAAAGACGATAGCTCCAGCAAAAGTCCCAGGACTGATTCTCACTGAACCCATTTTTGTATTGCACCCATCCCTCAACCAATCACTGGGGCCCAAGGATGGACTGCCCAGTTGGCCAGACTAAGTCCCACGCCTAGCTCTAGATCTGATGGGTTCAGCCCCATCCCAACCACGTGACCTGTGAGTGGAGAGGAGTGGTTATCCAATGAGAAATCAGGAGGCTGCTTCCAGATGAAGAAGGGAGGGATTCAAGGGAGGGATTCTAGGAAGGGAAAAACTGGCTTCCCATAAAGCTCATAAATAGATTAGTACAATAAATCTTTTGGAGTTCCCACATGGAAATTGTAGATCCCAGTGGAGATACATACAGACAGGACAAATTTCAATGACTTCCATAAGATCTCATCAAGACAGGTTACTCCCCCTGTAAGTTTTACCTCATTTCCTAATATTCTGAAATCTGCTGATTTCCAATTTGGTTGGCCCATCCGTGGCTTAAATGGCACATCGACGACCAACTGCTAATGAGAAGAGGCTTGACCTCAGAGGAAACATGTAGAGTGAAGTTGAGAAAGATGGGTTTCTTTCTTCATTTCAAGGAGTAATTTTAACCAACCAAATGCCCTCTCTAAGCCCCTCACTCGATTCAACCCAACAAGGACCAGCAGGGAAGAACTTCTTTGGAATCACAGCTGTGTTACCTGGGGCTAGTGAATTAACATCTCCTAACTTCAGTTTCCTCAACCATAAAAAGAAGCTAAATAACCTCTGCCATTAGAATGTTCCAAGGAGCCCTAACCGGTTTGGCTCAGTGGATAGAGCGTTGGCCTGCGGACTGAAAGGTCCCAGGTTCAATTCCGGTCAAGGGCATGTACCTGGGTTGTGGGCACATCCCCAGTGAGAGATGTGCAGGAGACAGCTGATTGATGTTTCTCTCTCATTGATGTTTCTGACTCTCTATCCCTCTCCCTTCCTCTCTGTAAAAAATCAATAAAATATATTTAAAAAAAAAAAAAGAATGTTCCAAGGATTAGAATAATCTCACATTCAACATTAACTGAGCATCCATGCTTGCCTGGCACAATGCTAGGCACTGAGGATTATAAAAGAAACAAAATTAACAAAATTCTCTGCCACAATGGAGCTTATATTCTAGCAGGGGAAACAGACATTAAGACAAAAATTATCTGTGGTACATCTACACGATGGAATACTATGCTGCTGTAAAAAAGAAGGAATTCTTACCATTTGCAACAGCATGGATGGAACTGGAGATCATTATGCTAAGTGAAATAAGCCAGTCAATGAAAGAAAAATACCACATGATCTCACTCATTTATGGATAATTAAGACCATTATAAACTATGAGCAAAAATAGATACAGAGGCAGAGCAATATCGAACAGACTGTCAAACTACAGCAGGAAGGCCGGGGAGGGTTGGGGGGGTGGGTAAGAGATCAACCGAAGGACTTGTATGCATGCATATAAGCATAACCAATGGACACAAGACACTGGGGGGTATGGGAGGCTAGGGGAAGGTCAAGGGGAGAGAAAAAAAAGGAGACATATATAATACTCTTTGTAATACTTTAAGCAATAAAACAATTTTTTAAAAAGACAAAAATTATTTTGAGTGTAAAAGGTAAGTTCTATCGGGTTGGGGAAGTAGAACAAAGTATTATAAACTAGGGGCCCAGTACACGAATTCATGCACCTTGAAAGGAACTGTGGGCTGTGAGGCTGCGGTGGGCACCGAGGCAGGTCTCAGCCCATCCTCCGTGCCCCTGCCTGGCCCCTCCCACCATGGCCCCTGGTCCCCTGTCTGCCCACAGCCCTGCTCCTGCTGCCACCCTTTCCATGCACTGACGGCGCAGAGCAATTAGGGCCAGCACTGTCAGCAGGTGCGAGTGGCGGCTGCTGCCCCGATTGGAGTTATCGGGGTTGGCAGCCACCGCTCGCATCGGCTGATGGCACCAAGCAATCAGGCCTGGCACCGGGTGCCAGCAGCAGGTGTGAGCGGCAGTTCCAGCACCAGCAGTGGGTGTGAGCAGGGCCGGCACCGGCAGCAGGTGCAAGCGCTGGGCAAGACCATGGCGTGCAGGAGCAAAGAATTTTCAGTAACCACCAGAGGCTCGCCCCAATGACAGCAACTGGTGCCCCACCTTGGTCTGGCATCCCTGCTCACCTGTTCCACTATCCCACCATGGCCGAAGCCCGCCATGTTCCACATGCGCCCCCTGGTGGTCAGCGCATGTCATAGCGACCCGTTGTTAGGTTGTTCCGCCCTTCGGTATATTTGCATATTAGGGTGATAGATAGAAAGATAGATAGATAGATAGATAGATAGATAGATAGATATAGGTATAGGTATAGGTATAGGTATAGATGAGCAGTGGTTATGGCGGAGAGAAAAGTTTTAGTATTAAATAGGAAGGTTGGGGTGAGTCTCACTGAGTACAAGATAGTTGAGCAGAGTCGTGAAGAAGGTGAGTGAGGGAGTGACAGAGAAGGTGGGGAAGAGTGTTCAAGTCAGAAAGGACAACCAGTGCAATGGTCCTGTAGTGGACATGTGTCTGGTATCGTCAAACGGCACAGAAGCTACTGTGGCTACAGAAGACTGGACAAGGAGATGGACAGAGAAGAAACAGGGTTCAGATCCTGTAGGGACTGTTGGGCGCTCCAAGGACATGTGCATACCAAGTGGTTAACACAGCTTGGCCCCAGAAGATTCCGAGAGGTGGAAGTGGGCGGTAAAGATGATCGTGAACATGGTGCCGCTGACGGTGCTGATGTTGATGGCGATGATGACAGAGATGTGACATGATGGGGTAACCCCACACTCCAGCAATAGCATCCAGGCAAGCACAGACACACTCTCGCCTTTCTGGGCTGCTCTGAGGATTTCCAAATTAACACAAGCAATTTGCACTTTGAACCCATGCTGAGAAAATTGCTCTGTAAACACGGGGTCTTTCCTGCCATCACAAGTCTTTATCATGTGCCTGACACCATTATCACCAAGAGGTCACCAGGTGGCACCCATTAGCAGGGCTAACACTTACCCTGCGCCTGCCTCCCTGTCCTTGACTTCCTCCTGCTATCAGCAGAAATGCCCCGAATCTAACCAACTGCCCCAGGGATAGTGTGTGTTCCCCTCTCGTGGCCTTTTGCACAAACCAAGTGGGCCACAGCCTAGGCCAGTGATGGCGAACCTATGACACGCGTGTCAGAGGTGACACGCGAACTCATTTTTTTGGTTGATTTTTCTTTGTTAAATGGCATTTAAATATATAAAATAAATATCAAAAATATAAGTCTTTGTTTTACTATGGTTGCAAATATCAAAAAATTTCTATATGTGACACGGCACCAGAGTTAAGTTAGGGTTTTTCAAAATGCTGACACGCCGAGCTCAAAAGGTTCGCATCACTGGCCTAGGCAATATGTGGGCTGTGGGTCCAAGTTACCTGAATATTATTAACAGCAACTGACAAGGCTCCAGGCTACCAGTATTGACATCATCAGACCAGCGCTTGCCCCATTGGCTCTTGACTCCGGGAAGCTATTCCAAAGTGTAACTAATTCTTCTCAGGTGGCCACCGCCCCAGCTGACTGGTTCCTCGGCACCACATCTCCCGAGGAGCTTCTCGAACATCTCCAGCGCCTGGACAAACTCATGGAGATAGCCTCTGAGGATGTGCCCTCCCATGACCTCTGATCTGGCTACATGGGTTCCTCCCTTCACCTAAATTCATTTTCCAAATTCCTTGCAGTAGGAAGGTTCTTTCTGGAATTGAAGACTGACACTACACTATCAAACTATTCAATGTCTTCTGAATGGCCTCAGGAAGGTCCAAACTCCTTAGGAGACCAACAAAGCTCAGCCTGCCTGGGCTCCCGCCTCCGTCTCCGTCTCCGGCGTTATGTCCCCCTAACCCGCCCAGCCAGGCAGTGACCTTGAGAGCTACTGCACAACCAGTTCCCCACTGCCCATGCTGTTCCCTCAGCCGGGCCAGCTCCCAGGTGTCCTTCTACTTAGCCTCCTTGTCCAGGCATGCTTTGTAGACCCCCCTGGCCAGGAGCTCCTGCCATGTGTGCCTGGGCACCCTGTCCATTACCCCACTGCAGCTCTAACTGCCCATGTTATGTTGTGCCTTCATGTGTCTGTCTCACCTGTTGAATGTGATTGCTCATTCACCTTGGTCTCTACCTGAGGAAGGGTCTACAAGTGGCACATGCTCAATAACTAATCAACACTTGAACAGGAGAACCAGTTGCGTGTTTAGCCATGTACCATCCTCACCTTATGCCCTGAAGCTGCCGCGGATCGACAGTCCGCAGTGCACTGCAGCAGATGGTTTGGCACCCCTGGGTTCAGACCTCTGCTCCACCTCTCATCAGCTGTGACCTTAGGTAACTCAACCTTTCTGGTTCCAGTTCTTCCATCTCTAAAAGGGGGTTAGCACTCGCCACTCGTTACCGGTAGGGTGAGGATTAAATAAGATATTCTAGTGGTGGTCAATGAGTGTTTATAACCAATATTCTTATGTGCTCCACAATCAATTAAGTGGTCCCCATTTCCACAAAGTTATCAGTGTTTGTCTATTTGTTCAATGATGTATCCCTGGTGACTATGACTGCCTGGCCCATAGTAGGTGCTCAACAAACCTTTGTGAAATGAATGAACAAGCTGGTCTTACTAGACTGAGGGAGACACTCCCTGTGTTCCTAGAATCTTTGGCATCACCTACCTGTAGGATTCTCAAAATAGCATTTTCCCATTCCCAGAGGTACTGATTTGGAGGGTGTGGGGGTCCCAGAACCCTGCATTTGAATGGGCTCCCAGTGATCACCCTGTTCTCCATCAGTTCAGGAACCTCAGCCTTAGATGATTCACATCTCCACTACCCTCCCCCTTTCCTCCCCGCATCCCCTTTCTGAATGCGGTCATCTGAGAGCCCAACCTGAGGATCAGGAACGACCATCACGCGGGGGCTCATATTCTTTTCGTGAGGCCCAGAGACCAGCGGAGGCTTTTAAGTGAATACTTGGTAACAGAACAATCAAGTTAAAAGATCAGTGTGACGCGGAGCATGAAATAGGAAAGTATCGTAGCCAATTGATTTGGACCACACTGATTGGTCTGGGAAATGAATTCCATTTTCAGGACCGAAAGGAAGCCCGTGTGATAAATCACTGCCGCTCGACGATTAATAAAGGAAACAGGCCTGATTAGGAACTCAGAGCGCTGGACCCACTGCGGATTTATAGACCCAGAGGCCTTGCCAAAGGGGTTTCAAGACGTCCCACCTGTTAATTGTCATTTAGGAAGATGACCCCTGAGCTGCTGGCAGAGGTTGCAGGGCAGAGCCCAGCCCTGCTCGGGAGGTGAGCCAGATGCCACGGAACAGACTCCTCCTAGTGTTTCCAACCCTCCCTGAAAACGGACCAGTCATGTGACCCCTGACAAAACACTCTGTGGATGTAGACCTAGATTCCTTCTGCATCGCTCCTAAAAAGTGATTAGGATTTTAAAATAAAAACGAAGCAAAAGCAATGGGGTGGGGGTGGTGGTTAATGAAACCCCTGGATGCAAACGAGCCCCATCCGCTCTCGGAGGCTGCACACCTGCGAGGAAAGGCTTCCAGTGAAAGCTGAGGCGTGGGTGCCCAAGAGCATCTTTTTAAAAATTATTTTTATTTTAAAAATTCAATATTACATTATTTTCAGGTGTACGACATAGTGGTTAGACATTTATGTAACTTACAAAGTGATCTCCCTGGTAAGTCTAGTACCCATCTGGCACCACACATAGTCATTACTATTCTAGTGACTATTATTCCCTGTGCTGTGCTTTACATCCCGTGACTATGCTGTAGCTGCCAACTTGTACTTCTTAATTTGTACTTCTTTCACCCGGGCCCCCCATCTTTGGAATTCCTGACCCGTCAAAGGCTGTCTGTTCAGGATGAAAAAGACAGTAAACTTGTGAAGCCAGAGGACAGGACCACGGGACAGTTTGCTGAGAGAACCAACTCCAGCTATTCGGTGAAATGTCCCACTTTGGGATCGGTATTTGCAAATGTGTGCTCTGCAAATAGGGAGTCATGCTATTTTAGCATTCTGCTTTATAAATGGTTTTGATGCTGATGGCTTAAAATTCAGTAAAACCTGGAAGTCAGGATGGCATTGGCAATGAAGAGAAGGGTACAAAATTAATATTACAATAGCCAAGATATGGAAGCAACCTAATAGGTGAGTGGGTAAAGAAGAGGCGGTGCATATATATAATGGAATACTACTCAGACATTAAAAAGAATGAGATCTTGCCATTTGCAACAACATAGATGAACCTTCAGGATATTATGGTAAGTGAAGTAAGACAGAGAACGACAAATACCATATGATTTCACTTACATGTGGAATCTAAAGGACAAAACAGAAACCAACTCATAGACACAGAGAACAAACTGGTGGTTGCCAGATGGGAGGGGGGTGGAGGGATAGGTGAACAAGGTGAAAGGGATTAAGTACAAATTGCCAGGGTGTTTTTTGTTTTCTTTGCCAGTTATTTTTAAAAAGTCACGGGGATGTAAAGTACAGCACAGGGAACATAGTGAGTAATATTGTAATAACTACGTATGGTGCCAGGTGGGTACTGGAAATATCAGGGGGATCACTTCATAAGTTATATAAATGTCTAACCACCAGGCAGTACACCTGAAAGTAATATAATATTGTATGTCAACTGTAATTGAAGAGTAATTTTTTAAAAAATTTTAAAAATGACAAGGAGGAGGAGCCTAAGGGAAGTTTTTGAAGTGCTGATAATGTTCTGCTTCTTGGTCTCCTTGTGCTCAGTTTGTAAAACGCTATTAACTTTACACTTAGGCTATGTCTACTATATTTATACTGATATTTATACTTCAATAAAAAGTTAAACACTGAAAAAGACAGCCAAGGCTGTTGGAACCCAGTGAGTGAATTTAATTATTCTGCAGCACCCTGACAGACTGCTTAAGTAAAAATACCAAGTAGAAAGCCTTGCATATAGTTTGTATTCACTCATGCCATAACCCCTTACGCCCACTCTATTTTACAATCTGCTGTGCCTTCTTCTGGGAGCTGAAGTAGACATTTATTTTGTTGACCGGTGTCTCATCTGTCTCAGCAATCTCATGAGGGCAGGGGCCTTGTCCTTGTCACTGTATCATTCCCAGAGCTAGGAAGTGCCTGGCATGTGGTAAATGCTCAATGAATATTTGTTGGGTTTCCCAAATGAAAGAAATCAAGGTCATGCCCTGAGCTCTGGGGTTTCCAGACGCACTCCTGCATTGCAGCATTTGATCGCATGGTCAACGTAAGCCAGTAAAAAAATTACTGAGCACCTTGAGGTTTTGTGATTATAGCAATGAGCAAAACTGAAACAGTCCAGTGCAAACTCCCTACCTCTGGTAGCTAAGAGTTAAAAAAGAAAAGTAGACTTGTAAAGGGAGACCAATATTTATCCAGTTGGACACCATTTATTCAAATCTTATGTTATCACTCATAGGTATCAAGTGATAAGACGTGTGAAGGAGGGAAAATAAGTGCTGCTGGAGACCAGGGAGAGAGCAATTAGAAGTGAGACAAAGCACAGGCAACAAAAGCAAAACAAACAGACAAGTGGAACTAAAAAGCCTCTGCACAGCAAAGGAAATAATCAAAAAGTGAAAACGCAACCCATGGAAGGGGAGAAATTATTTGCAAACCATATATCTGATAAAGGTTTACTATCCAAAGTATATAAGGAACTACTGCCGCTCAATAGCAAAAAACAACCTGATTAGAAAATGGGCAAAGAGCCTGAGTAGACACTTCTCCAGAGAAAGCATACAGATGGCCCACAGGTTTATGAAAAGATACTCAACATCACTAGTCATCAGGGACATGCAAATCAAAACCACACTCAGAGGTCAGCTCGCACCTGTCAGGACGGCTAGTATTAAAAAGACAAGAGATACAGATTGGCGAGGACGTGGGGAAAAGGGACCCCTTGTGCACTATTGCTGGGAGTGTAAATTGGTGCAGCCACTATGAAACACAGTACGGAGGGTCCTCAGAAAATTGAAAGTGGAAGTGCCATGTAACCCAGCAATTCCACTTCTGAGTGTGCATCTGAAGGAGATGAAATCAGGATCCCAGAGAGATAGCTGCCCTCCCAGGATTGTCGCATCCTTATTCACAACAGCCAAGACATGGACGAACCTAAATGTCCAGCACAGATGAATTGATAAAGAAGAGATCACATATACATACAATGGGATATTATTTAGCCTTAAAAAAGAAGGAAATCCTGCCATTTGTGACAACAAGGATGAACCTGGAGGACACTGTGCTAAGTGACCTCAGCCAGACGCAGAGGAACAAATGCCACATGATCTCACTGATGTCAAGAATCTAAAACAGTCAGTCATAGCAGAGAGTAGAATGGAAGCTACAGGGGCTGGAGAGATGGGAAACAAGATGCCAGTGGTCAAAGGGTCCAAAGTTTCCGCTATGCAAGAGGACTCAGTCCTAGAGAGCTACTGCACGGCATAACAACTGTAGTTAACACTGCACTGAATACTTACAATTCTGCTGCAGGATAGATCTTACCACAAAAATAAATAAATAATGAAATAAAATAGGGTCGGAGGAAACATTTGGGAGTGATGAGGATGTTTATGGCACTGAGTATGGTGACAGTTTCATGGGTGCATATATATCTCCAAACGTATTAAGTTGTACTATAAGTATGCACGGTTTTGCGTATGCCAATTATACCTCAATGAAGTGGTTTAAAAAAAAAAAAAAAGAGTGAGACAGCCCGGCCGGCATGGCTCAGTAGTTGAGCGTCCACCTATGAACCAGGAGATCACAGTTCAAATTCCGGTCAGTGCACGTGCCCAGGTTGTGGGCTAGATCCTCAGTGTGAAGCGTGCAGGAGGCAGCTGATCAATGATTCCCTCTCATCAATGTTTCTCTCTCTCCCTTCCTCTCTGAAATCAATTATTGTTGGTGCTTCCAGTTATTGTCAGTGCTCGGGCGCCATTTATTGTTGGTGCTCTTGTCCCTGTTCGGGCGCCATTTATGCCATGGTTCATGTCCCAGCATCAAGAAGGGTTCAGGAAACTGGAAAAGGGGCTGTGCGCAGATGACATAGAAATCCAGAGACTAATAAAGAGTCTGGAGACGAGATATAATTTTGAAAGGCATTGGGGGTCAGAGGACCTTCAGCTATAGGAACTGAAGACTGTCCCTCCTTGTCTAGGACCCTTGCTTTTATTAACACAATTTGTCCTAAGGCAAGGTGGAGATAATACACTTCAAAGGGTAAGGTTTCAAAGGGTACAAAGGCATTGTCAGTTTGGGGAATAGCCTACGGCTGTTCAGGTGTTTGGCCAGTAGGAGGCAATAATATGTAGATTAAGAAGCCCTTTAACTGTCTGGCAGCCACAATCAGTTTCCTATTCAGGTTTGGGGAAATGCTTTTAGCCATTCCCAACAGGTGACTACGTGTGTGACTCAACCCTGTTGAGTCCCCAAGTCTCATCAACCTTTTGATGAAACTCTTGAAATTATGACATGCTGGAATTGGTTCCCGGCAATCAATAAAAAAAATATTTTTTAAAAAAAAGGGTGAGAGAGAAAGAAATGGTTGCTCACTGAGGTGCTCACCTTGATGGTGGAATTAGAATAGACATCACAGACTAGCTCCTGAGAACCCGAGGGCCCTTCCACCAAGAAGCTCTCCTGTATTCCCGACGTTCCTATCATAAGCACGTTTACCTGGAGTTAGCCTAAGTCAGAATTTCTTAAAAGCAAGCATTATAGACTGAATTGTGTCTCCATTCTCTGCCCCCAAATTCCCATACTGAAACCCGAACCCCCAATGTATATTTGGAAATGAGGCCTTTAAGGAAGTAATTAAGTTTACGTGCGATCGTAAGTATGGGATCCTAACCCGATAGTGCTGGTGTCTCCAGAGCTCTCTCTCCATGCACTCACAGAGGCAAGGCCATGTGAGGACACAGTGAGAAGGTGTCACCTGTGCGCCAAGGAGAGCGGACTCACTAGGAACCAACCCTGCTGGTACCTTAATCTTGGACTTCTAGCCTCTAGAACTGGGAGAAAATAGATTTCCATTGTTTAAGCCCTCCAATTTTGGGAAGCCCTCCAATTTTGGGTATTCTGTTATGGCAGCCTGAGCAGATTAATATACCAACTGTAAGTGGGTCTGTGGCTTCCAATTAATTTCACAGATTAGCTGGGACTCTACCTATACCTACAGACCACAGAGGTCTTCAAGGGAGCAGCTTTATCAGCCCAGCCAGAGTCATTCAGCATCAGTATATTTGTGGATGACCTATAATTCCTGCTAGGTCGGGGTGATCAGAAGGGATTACTGGAAGTCATTCAAACATTGTCCCTGTAAACTTTCTTCTGGGCTGTTCATTTATCCAGCAAACATTGACTGAGCACCAACCATGCATCTGGTGCTTTGCCAGACTCAGGGAAAGCAGCAATAAATAAGACACAGCAAGTTCTCTCATGGGGCTGATGTTCTAATAGTGGGAGAGACAGAAAATCAACAAATGAACAATTTTAAAGAGTAATAAGGTTTCTGAAAGAAGCCAAATAGGGTAACAAGGTGCGAACAGTGAAGGGGATGGTACTTTTGACTGGATGGTCATGGAAGGTCCCTAAGAGAAGGTGACATTTGAGCTGAGCTTTAAAAGGCAAGCAGGGCGTGGCCAAGAGAAGCCTTGGGAGAAAGAACATGTCGGGCAGCGGGTACAAGAGCACATACCCTGAGATAGAAATGAGGACGGGTAAAGGCCCCATTGCCAAAACTTAGAATGGTCACTGGATTTGAAGGGAGGAGTAGGTGCTCGTAACTATTTGTTGCCTAAACAGAACCACTCGCCTGTTTAATCATATGTCACCCTCATCTTGCTGTCTCAAGCCGATGGAGGTATACCAGAAGTCCCTCGAGCATTGCAGCAGGCTGGTTCAACAGACATGGGTTTGCATCCCCGCCCCACCTCTTGTCAGTATCAGGGGCTGCTGAGGGTCTAGTGGACTTGTAAGGGGAGACCAATATTCATCCAGTTGAACACCATTTATTCAAATCTTGTTATATTACCCAGCCTTGTTATTCAAAGTGTGGTCCTCAAACCAGCAGCATCAGCTGGGAGCTTTTTTGAAATGCAGACTTCCCTGTCCCTGCCCAGACCTACAGAATCAGAACCTGCATTCTAACGATTCACGTAAACACTGTAAGTTGGGACCCATTGCTCTAGAACACACTTGCCCCCATCATTTGATTTCATCCTTGGAAATCAAATGGATGTGGAAGAGAAACATGAAAAGATGTGGACCCATATGCAAAATATGACAATATCATCCTCTCCCTCGTCTTTGAGTGATGCCAACTTATTCTAATAGCCCCAGAGAAACACAGTGCCACATGGGCTGTAGAAGCACCATTCGGGGGCAAGACTTGGATCTGGAAAGGGCTCATCACTCAGAAGGGCTCAGAAGGTCTGGAAATGCAGAAATGTTTGGTCTTCATTTTCTGTTCAGCTCATCCGGGAAATCAGAGTCAAGTGAGGACAGACCCCCCCGAGGAAAACCAAGACAGACAGCCGCACTGAGTCATGACTCGTGTGCTTGAATGGTGGGGGGTAGGGGATCCTTTGTAATAAGCTCTTGGAATGCCCCAGAAAGGGGGGGCAAAGAGGGGTCAATGGTTACTCACTGCTTCAGGGTCTCCATGCCTTCAGGACCAGTGGCCTGTCTTCCCAAGGAACAGGATCGTGGCCGCTCCTGATCAGTGTTATCTTTGGTGGGAAGAAGGCCTCAGCATTTGATTAGACACAGATGGTGCGGCAAGGGGTTGTTTGCTGGGAAAACTGGGGCTGTCTTATCCACAAAGCCCCAAGTGGGGAAGGTGCAGGGTCAGCTGAAATGGTTTCAGCATCCATGGGTCAAATGAAAAGGCAAAGAGAATATAATCTATAATTCAGGAGCCCAACCAGACAAGATAACTCCATCAGAGGGAAAAGCACGCGCGCGCGCACACATACACTCACACATACACTCCCACAGGATGGGCTCTGTCGCCTGAACATCTTCAGGAAGATGATTATGATTATTTTTCACAGGAAAGAAAAATGTTTCCAGGAATCGATGAAGAAGGTTGTTCAGAAACGTCTATAAGCAGCGTAAGAGACTGGACAGGAAGGACCTGAGTATGTATTTTACAGATGGTTGAAGGGTGCTGACGGTGCAATCAACTCCTTGGGCGATACTCTGGCTTAGGAGCATCATCCTAATGGTGGACTTTTCCATCCCCACCCTCAGATTCCTCTTCCCAGCCGACTCTGCCCACCCTCCAGCAGCAGATAAGGAGAGTCACAAGATGAATTATGCACCAGGGAGGCTCACAGTTCAAAGGCCGTTCTTGACCACCTTCCCTCCCATCCTGGATTGAGATGGGGATCAATCAGGGAGAAGAATACAAACCCTACCCCCAAGATCACAGGAGAGGAAAACCAAGCCCTAGGCAATACAGATTCCCATATGGAATTCAACTGAGAGTCCTCTAGACCAGGGGTCAGCAAACTTTTTCTATCAAGGGCCAGAGAGTAAATATTTTAGCCTTTGCAAATCATAGTATCTCTGTAGCAACTACTCAACTCTGCCAGTGTGGCAAGAAAGCAGCCACAGACACTATCTAAAAAATTAGCATGGATTGTTCCAATAAAACTTTATTGACAAAAACAAATAGTGGGCCCTGACCAGTTTGGCTCAGTGGATAGAGCATCAGCCTGTGGACTGAAGGGTCCCAGGTTCGATTCCAGTCAAGGGCATGTACCTTGGTTGCAGGCACATCCCCAGTGGGGGATGTGCAGGAGGCAGCTAATCAATGTTTCTCTCACTGATGTTTCTAGCTCTCTATCCCTCTCCCTTCCTCTCTGTAAAAAATCAATAAAAATATATTTTAAAAAAATAGTGGGCCAGATTTGGCTCCATGCCAGAGTTTACCAGCACCTTATCTTGAACAATTTAGTCCTATCTTCAAGACTTAAGGGGGAAATGACTTGCCCAAAGCCACATGCCTCGGTCAAAGCAGAGTTTGGGTTGAAAGTCTAAAATGACTCCATCTTCTAAAGCTCTCTCCACTGACCACAGGACCTCTTTCTGCCTCCCTTCCGGCCTGCCTCCTTTTATTATGTGCTAATACTGGATACCATATACAAACACAGTCCCTGTATTCCCAAAACTTCAGCCTAGTACTATATTCAGAAACCATTCTTTAAATAAGCTTACTTAAAGAATCAGCATTATTTGTGTTGGTTTGTAAAAATATTAATATTCTAAAGCCAGTGCACTTAAATTATTAGACTAGTAATGACTTGAGATGTGCAATGCCTTTGAAAATATATTTTATCTTTTCATAGGTATGTAATTATTTGATTAATTCTACAACTCATCATGGTCATCGAAGGGAAGAAATGGTTAACAGGTGGAAAGAAAAACTGCCCATTATCCCATTATTCAAAGATACCTGCCTTATCAATTTGGTGTATATTCTTCTACTTTGTAATGCATCTTTACATAGACATGGACATATATGAGAGAAAATGTGTATGAGGATGAGTGTTGAGGAGGTAACAAAAATGAGATGCTTCTATGCTTACTACTCTGCACAGGTGTAACAATGCTTCTATGGTAAAATGCATAATCATTCCCATCGACTGACTTATCATGCTTCTGGAACACAGCCTGCTCATGAGTTGGCATTTGCCTGAGTTGTTCAAGAGCCCAAGGGGCGTCAGATGGAATGGTGTTGGTCATAGGTGGAATGACACATGAAAATCTGCAGTTGCTCCTCATTTTACCCCACACTATGAAAGGTACAGGGAGCAACCAAATCCTTGAGTACAACTTTTTACCAGGTTGCCTAATGGGCCCACTTTCTGGGATGACTTTGACAGTCTAGAAATAAGCATGCTAGCATTAGTAGAAGGCAACCTTCACAAAGATCCAGACCAATGACCATCCGAAGATAAATAACCATGGCAGGGAGATATTTGGCGTGAGCCTTCAGGGAGTGGAGTGTGTGTGAGTGTGAGTGTGTGTGTGTGTGTGTGTGTGTGTGTGTGTGTGTTTACTCTTCCATCTCAGATTTATGCATCTGACAAGCAAGTAAAACGGGACTCCAGTTGTGACATCTAAAACCCCATGAGCTCAGTGGTTCCCTCCTCTTTGCATGGCGCCTAATGTCACGTAAATCATCCACGTCCCCATCCAACTCAAACATGACCACTTTCCGAAGCTGGCAAGGGGAGGTCTTTATGATTCATAATGATTAATTCCACTCATCCATTTCTGAGCCCTGACTATACAAGAGTACTCATTTAGGCTTTTCTCAGTTGTAAGCAACAGATGCCAACTCTGGATTACATAAGCAAAGGAGGACATTCCTGGAAGATGACAGGGTAACTACCAAACCCAGAAAAGACAAGACACAGAGCACTGTGGCCAGGAGCTAACGGTGGCACTCCTCAACACACGACTGTCTGGATGAATCAGAGCCAACCAATTTCAGTCTTCACATCATTCCACTAAAGCTCCCATTTGCACCCAACTTTACTCTCCATATGACAGACAGGGCACTGTTCCTAAGATTCAAATCCAGTCATGTCTGTCCCCTAGTTAAAGCCCTTCACTGGTCTCCCATTGTCCCTTATATGGATGCCACATTATGTATTAGTGATGCTGGGGTATGGTGTCCATCTGCACCATCTTCTACCCATTGTCTCCACTTGTTCCTGGTTCCACATCCTCAAATGTGTCAATTTCCTCCTCCCTCTGAGATTTGGCACATGCCCATTCTTCTTCCTGGTTTTCTCTTCTTCCACCCTCCTTATTACTCCCCGCTCCCTCTCCCAGCTAACACCTTCCCACCTGTATGAGTTTGCTAGGGCTGCCATGACAAAGCACCACAAAAGGAGTGGCGAAAATGCAGTCCTGGACTTGTCTCACAATTGTAGATGCTACACATTCAAGTTCAAGGTGTGGGCAGGGCCATGCTCCTTCTGCAGGGACCAGGGAAGGACTATTCCAGGCCTCTCTCCTAGCTCCTGGAGGTTTGCTACCAATCTCGGGTGTTCCTGGGCTTTTAGGTACCTCACCCCAATTTCTGCCTTTATGTTTACACATCTGTCTCCAAATTTCCCCTTTTCAGAAGGACATACTAGATTAGAGGCCCACCTGACTCCAGTATGACTTCATCTCAACTAATTACATCTACAATAACCTTATTTCCAAATAAAGTCACATATAAGTTGAGAAAGTGTGTGTGTGGGGGGGGGGGTAACACAATTTAACCCAGAATACCACCCCTCAAGTCTGAAATTAAAATGTCACTTACACAAGGCAATCTTCCCTGACTCCCCAGACCAAGCAGTCTCCCCAGACTCATTACACCCATGCTTTTCCCTTGTAGCACTTCCCAGGCTCAAGTAAATTACGTCTTGTCATCTTCTACCACCAGATTAAGTTCCATGGAGGCGGGCCTGTCCTTCCTCTTTGATACAGTATCTCCTGTGACCAGCACAGCACACAGAATCTCCATCCCCAATGGTTCAGTGAATGAACCAGTCGCCAACTAGCCACACACAGTGTGGTGTGAGGTAGACAGGCTCAGGTGTTGGAAGCAGATGAACTGGATTCGAATCCCATCCCCACTCCTTTCTAGACACATGAGCTTGGTCCTGTTACTCAGCTTCTCCATGACTCAGTTTCCCCCTCTGTAAAGCAAGGATAATGACAGTACCTCCTTCACCAGGATGTCAAGTGAGTTAAGACACATAGAAGATATAGACGTTGGCGGTCAAGAACAGTGACGTCTGCTCTTCAGACAGGGAACGCCGGCATAAGGACCCTTGGTGACTTTGCTATGACATAAAACATGCAGCTTTTACTACTGTTCAAGGCAATGCTCTCTCATGTCACAAGGTCACCGTCCTCGGTCTCCTTCCATCCCTGCATTTTTGTGTTTCTGGCTGGTCTGGCCATGCTTCTCATGGGAATGCAATTTCACGCGGTTTGGGGAGAGATGATGTTCCTTGAAACTTCCTCCCACGGCTCTCCCGAGATGTCTCAAAGATAGAAAAAGAGATTTGGCTCCATTCAGAACCTGTTTGAACATTCGCCGCACAAACTTCCAAAACCCAAGCCCTTTGGACTTCTCACCCATTTACTCTTGGCAAAAAGCAGCTTCCTGCTTCTGCGAGGTTGAGCTTTCAAGCTTAGGGGGAAAGGCTTTTTGGACAACAAACGGCCCTTTAAAAACAATATTTTGATGAGTTAAGTGTAAATGAATCAGAAACACATGGATTAAGCCTCTCTTGATGTCCACATGGGTTTAATAATAATTCTAGGTGGGGAAGGGAAATGGGGCTGGAAAAGCTGTGTCTTGGGTTTTATCAAATCTAAAATGTTTGAGAAGTAATTCAAGACATTCCACACACCCCCAAATGTAGCCAGATTTTCCGATTCCGCTTCCAAGGAGCCACACAGGATCTTTCTAGTAACGACTGAGTGCTCCGAAGTGCCAGGTTTCCGTGGCTTCTGATTGGCTGGGCATGGGGCTATGATTTATGAGACCATTCAAAGATTTATATATTGCCATTATAACAAATTCCTTCCCAACTCAATGGTACCCAAATGCAACTTTATAAATATCTTTCCTGTTAGAAGCCTCTTTCTATTCAAACACTCTCCCTCTTTGCCTTTCCCAGCCCCCCTTTAGGCCACAGATCCCCCCATGAGGTCTCAGAGCAATGAAGAGTGAAAGAATTAATTTTACCATGGCTGAAACGTGTTTCACTTTGGATTGAGTTTTAAATGACTTGGGTCTCTATAAGCTGCGGGTCACGAGAAGGTTAGAGTTAAAGGGCTCATAAGTTAGGTGAAGGGTGGAAGCGGTGGATTTTTATAAATGCTTATTGCTTTCATAAAAAGAAAAGCTAAGTTTGTTCGTGCCGAACACAGTCAAACACTCGATCCATCTGGCCATGCTGTTTCCTGACGGAAATGTCCCATACTGGATTGGCTTCTGTCTTCCTCCGTTTCCATGACGTCACTGATGTTGCATAAGTAACTTCTTCCACATGTCCCCGCTCCCTGTGTCCTTCCCCCAAATAAATTTGGAGTCACTCAAAGCTCTGAGGTCTCCTAAATTACATGGCTTAATGGGCAGCAGAAAAGTGAAGTGAAAGGTGGGGGGAAGGTCTTCCTGCTTTTCTAATTCATGATCCCATAGGGCTTGTTTCCAATCACATGCTCACAAGCCCCATCCGTCCTGGAGCACAGAGGTTATCAGGAAAAGAAATAACAGAGTTAAGTCTGCATGAGGGTCAGGGGAAGAAGGCACATGATTGCAAAATTGGAATGGAACAGTGGACAGTTTTAGCAAACACAAGGAGTAATGATCCTTGTGTAACAGTGCCACATGGGAGAACCATCGTCCAAGTGACTCAAGCCATCTGTATTTGTCAGCTATGCCACACCATGCTGCATAACAAACTATCCCAAAAATTCAATGGAGTATGGACTTCAGGCCCCAGATTCTGACACTGGGCTCTGGGTTGTAAATTGGGCTCAGATCTGTTTCAAGTGTCTTTCATCCCTCTTGTACCAGTTGTTGCCAGGTCGTGTAACCTGCTCCACATGTCACATTTTGGAGCCCAGGTCTGCAATTTCTTCTCGGATACAAATGCTGTGACTATAATACACTGCTTTTTGTTATCTATGACTCATGAATTAAGTACTGAACCACCTAGTTGATAAATATATTCCTGGGTCAATGAGGAGGAGACACAGGATGGTTACTAGACCCAAGGAAAGAGAGTTGTGTAGCCAAGTCTTCCTGAATAGAAGTAGTGACCTTGAAGCCAAGACAGCCAGACCAAGACAACTCAGAAGGGAGGGAAACAATGGAGTGAGTAGAGAAATATCTCTCTCCTTCCTCCCTCTCATCTCCTTCCAAGGACACCATTGGTCAAGTCCAACCAGAAGACAGAAGACACAGGAACCCATTATTCCATCTGTGTAGGTTGGCTACCTGGACAGAGAAAGACAGAGAGTGGAACCGGAGGGGCAAATAGAAAAGACCCAAACAATGTGCTCAGAAAAAGGAGGACAAGAGGATTCTGGGTGTGCCTGTAGGTATCAGCAGCTGCCAGTCATGAGAGAGCAGATACCACAAAAGAAGTCCAGAGACCAGGATCCCCAACCCTGCTGCTCACATACAAGCTGGGGACCTCAAGTAAGTCACTTTACTTCTCTGTCTTACTTTCCTTTTCTGCAGAAAGTCATCCGCCCCTGCTCAACTCAGACAGTCGCCTGAAGTTCAAAGAAGTTCAAATGAATGGAAAAACAAATACACTA
The DNA here is from genome assembly GCF_000147115.1 of Myotis lucifugus. Taxonomy (NCBI): domain Eukaryota; kingdom Metazoa; phylum Chordata; class Mammalia; order Chiroptera; family Vespertilionidae; genus Myotis; species Myotis lucifugus. Next base: position 845,080 of record NW_005871274.1, on the reverse strand, counting down.
GATGAAGGCAGGATTTTGTTCTCTGCTATATTGCCAACCCCTAGAACAGGGACTAACATGGTAGATGCAAACACATTTTGTATAAATAATAATGAAACTGAAACCTGATCAATGGCTTCCGGAATCCCCCTGGGGTGGAGCATAGCCCTGTCTGCCCAACAATGAGGTGGACCACACAGACCGAAACCTCCTGGAGGCTGCAGCCATCTGATCTACCTCCTCAGCAGGTTATGCATTCAGGGGTTGGCCATTTCATCAGTGAAGTGAGTCGTGATGGTGGTAGTGACAGTCCTATCATCGGCTAGAAAGAATAGAATTCCAACGCTAATTGGCTTAACCAAAAAGGGGGATATATTGGTCCACAGGATCAAAAAGTCCATGTCAGGTCAGGCAGGCTAAAAGAAGGACCCAGAAGTTAAACCAAGCTCCCAGTTGCCTTCCATCTCTCCACTTTGTCTTGGAGAGTGTTAGCTTTGGAGAGCATTAGCTCACCTTGGGACTTCCACACAACCCCCCCCCCACCCCCCCCCACCCCCGCCGGGGCTCCAGGAGCCTCCTTTCTGTTAGCAACATCGCCTTGGCGTGGCTCCTCCCCCATTCCTGGAAGAGAGAGCACCTCCTCTGGTGGAAAGGAAGGGAAAAGAAGCCTGTCTTGGTCAGAAACCTTAACAAGTGCCTTCTTGCATTTTACAGGCTCTGATTGGTTAAATACTCATCCCTGGGCCAATGACTGCAGTCTGGGTAGGGTATACACTCATTGCTTGTACCAGCTGGACCTTGGAGCATTGACTCAAACCACGTGGCGAAGTGAGATAAATCCCTGCAGAGAAAGGCTACTGGGAAGACAGGATTGAATGCTGAAGCACTCCCTACCTCCAGCTCACATTGGGGCTACCATTGCCAAAGCTCTTTCCCACAGGTTGTCCTTATGGAACCTTTTCTCTACCAGAGCTCTGTAAGGGACATAATACAGTTTTGGCTCTGATATCTACTACCACATTCACCAAGAGGGTGCACATCACTTTCCAACTCCACTTTCAGCAACATCATGTTGGTAGCTTGAAAGCAGCCACAGTGGCAGTATTTACACCATGGAAATTGGCAAAAGCTACGAATCACAACCTTTGTTTTGTTTTGCTTTGTTTTTTTTAACAGAACCAGCACACCATTGGATGTGCTTAAGGCCTTCTGGCTCTGAGATTTTCCACCATATCCACCAAGAAGATCAGAGAAGGCTGTTTACCATCTTCTCCACTCTACCTCCACAGTAGTCTTAGACAATACAAATATGACTATGACATTCCATGGAAATCCTTCCATAGCTACCCATCGCCTTCAAATTATCTTTCCAGGCCCTGGCCGGGTGGCTCAGTTGGTTGGAGCATCATCCCATACACCAAAAAGTTGCAAGTTCAATTCCCAGTTGGAGCACATATGAGAGGCAATTGATTGATGTTTCTCTCTCACATGGATGTTTCTCTCCTCTGTCTCTTCCATTCTCTCTACAAACCAATAAAGAAAAATACATATTCTCAGGTGAAGATTTTTTTTTTAAATTATCTTCCCAGACTCATTCCCTCACTTACCCTTCAAACTCTGGCCATAACATGCCATTTGCTAGTCCCTAAAAGACCTGGTGCTTTCGTACCGCTATGACTTTGCACATGTTGTTCCCTCTGCTTGGAACACCCATGTCACCATCCTCCACCTGATGGACTCCCCTCTCCTATCAAGACCCAACTCAAGTATTTGTATCCTGCAACTCCCCCAGGTAGAACTGACCTGTGGTTCTCTGTGGCCCCATCAGACCTCCAGTCCAGGACCTGCCGCAGTGAATTTACTTCATTACAAATCTATCATCCCCAAGAGATTGCCTGTTTTGTTCACTGTGATATCCTCAGAGTCTAGCTCAGAGCCCAGCACAGTTCCAAAAACAATTCTCAAATTAACAACAAATAAGACAAATATGGATTTATCTGCCCATTATGTCAGGCACTGTGCTGAACACTAAACTTTGTGACAGGGATCAAACACGGTCCCTGACCTTAAAAAATGTCCAATTATGAAGATAAATAAAACAGACAGACACCTACCCCAACCATCTTTCCATCCCTCCCACCTAGCATTTCTTTGCACATCTGTTTGTGGTAAGAATGAGGGCATAAACCTTCCCTTCGCAGCTTCGGACCAGTGGGGGGGGGGGCATTGACTCATCTGTCACTTGTGATACACCATCGTCGCCGAACACTCTTAAGCATCCCGGTAGTATAAATACAAAGCAAGTCACCGTGACGCAGACCCTGATGTCGGGAGCCTGCACTAAACTAATGACATCAGCTCTGAGCAAACAGGAAAGAACAAACAAGCAGAAAAAGAGCCGTGTGCTGCTCAGTCTCGGGAGGGGATCGGAGCACAGGGACACGGAGTACCAGGAAATGCCCTGTCTGGGTGGGAGAAGGAGCATGAATCACCACCTAACTCCCACTCTCAGGAGAAATGACATGATGAAGACTCAGTTAAGAAGTGTGCAAGGCAGGGAGATCATAGCAATAGTCACAGCTAACACTTTTTGAGTGCGGTCTATGCACCAGGCCCACTCTATCTCTACCAGGTCGTTGACGACTCATAATAAGACTGATGTTAATATCTGCTTTATACAGGTTGAAAACACTGAGGCTCAGAAGTGTTGAGTCACTTGCCTATGACTGCACAGCCAGGAAGAGAGAAGGCTGGGTTTCCAACTCAGCTCTGATTCCCGAGCCTGATTTACCATCATCAAATAGCACCATATTTCCTCGGAGAAGTTAGAAAAGAGTCTAAGACAAACTTTGACCCCCTTTTTCCAAGAGGCACCGAGTTTGGGGTAAGTGGGCATAGGAGTCTGAGAATCAGCCAACTTTTAATTTATTCTTGGCTCCAAAGACCCTGTATGACCGCTCACGTGCTCCTGCTCATCTTCCTCACCTATATGTGTTTCTGTCTTCTTTCTGGGCTGTTAGAGAGGAACATTGAAAAAAATTCTAAGGCCCTGGTGGGGTAGCTCAGTTGGTTAGAGCATCGTCTCGATATGCCAAGGTTGAGGGTTCGATCCCCAGTCAGGGCCCATACAAGATGCAACCACTGAATGCATGGATAAGTGGAACAACAAATTGATGTTGGTGCTCAAGCTGCAGTGCCTAGTCCTGATAGAACAACCTGGGGGCATAATGCAAACTGTGCAGATTTTAAGCCTGAGTTTCTATCCTGGAAATTCTGTGAGTTTTCTCATATCATCTACACAATCCTTTAGGGCAAACACTAGCTAAAGTGAATGCTGTTTCTGGCAACTATGAGTTCTGACTGATGCACTCCTCTACTTAAGAACCTTCTACAGCTCCCTATTACCACTGAAGAACTAAATTCCTTCCCAAGATTGTTCAGGACCTGGATCAAACCCAACTTACTAGTATATTATATTCCAAGCCTGGATGAAATCCTCTCTTCACTCCCACCTCCCCCAACCCCTGCAAGTGCCTTGCCCTCCAGCCAAAGAAGTCACCATGCTCTTTATCATCTCCATGCCTTTATGCAGGTTCCCTGTCTGCCTATACTAGTAGTGCCATTTTCCCTCTTCTTTATCTGAAAATTACAGTCTTTGAGAATGCAGTACAAAGTCACCTCCTCCATGAAGCCTTCCAGTCCTGCCTCTAGGAAGGTTATGTGATCCTAGTTCTGTGCTCCCTTAGTGCTGGGCTGAGTTGTCTATGACAAGTCTTATTACACTTTCATGTGTCAATCTGCCCCCCATTCCCCTGAAATGGGTGCAGAATCTGTGTCTCAGACTCCGTATTGGTTTCCTAGAGCTGCCACAATAAATTACTACAAACTGGGTGGCTTAAAACAATGGATACATATGCTCTCCCAGTTCTGGAGGCCAGAAGCCAAGGTGTCGGCAGAATCGGTTCCCTGCCGCGGCTGAGGCGCGGCAGCTCAGGCCTCTGCGGGCGTCCAGTGGCGGCGGGCAGTCCTTGGCATCCCTCGGCTGTTGGACACCCAGCTCCCACCTTTGCCTCCACAGCCACCCGGCACGCCCCGCGCCAGTCTCATCCTCTCCGTTCCCTTATAAGGACACCAGGCGTTGGATGTGGGGCCCACCCCAAATCCAGGATGCTCTCACCTCGAGATCCTTGACTTGATCACATGGGCAAAGACCCTATTTCCAAACAAGGTCACATTCACGGGACGGGGGTGAGGACGCAGACTGCCAGGGGACCCTTATTTGAGGGCGATACCTACCAAGACCCCCAGTGGATGCCGGAAAGTGCGAGTAGCGCAGAACCCTGCCGATGCTGTTTTTCCCTACACACAGGTACCTCCGATAGGGGTGGCTTATACACCAGCACAGTAAGATGGGCAGCAATAACTACTCATGAAGGAGAAGGGGGTCACGGTGGCTGTAACGGTTATGGGAATGGGCCTCTCTCTGAAACACCTTATCGTTCTGGACTCACCCTTCTTCCCGTGACGGTGGGAGACCACACGGCGGCTCCGTGAGGAGGGGGAGCGGGAAGAACCGCGCAGGCGCTGCGACCCAGCCCGGGCTGCCGCTGGCCTTCTGACGTCATGCGCGACAATAATGACGTCCTTCCCTCAGGACTCTGACGCTGCGCCGCTGACTTCTGACGTCATGCGCGACAACGATGACGTCCTTCCCTCAGGACTCCGCCGCCGCCTCCGGCTCCACCTCGCACTGAGCACGTGGTCTGGCCGGGACCTGGGCAGTTTGAGGTGCGACAGCAAGACCAGCGGGAGTTTCCCCTCTCTCCGCACAATCTCACGGGCAGAAGGTTCGTCCTCACCGCGGGTCTCAGCAACCTCGAACCGCACGGCTTCTCTCCTCCTCGAGTCCGGAATGTTCGCGTGACCCTTACTGGGGCACGTGTGGGCTTCGCCGGGGCGAGTCCCCCTTGCCAGCGGCGCACCCGGCGCTTCGGGCCGCGAGGGAGTAAAACAAGGCGCCTGGACCACGAGCACCGAGGTGCCGCCACAGCGGCCGGCTCCCTGGACCGCCCGCTGCCGAGAGAAACTCCGGGGACAGGGGCGGAGTCACGTGCCGCGGGACGACGAAACACCGCGAGATTTCATCACTGGTCTCGTCCCGCGATTTCTTGTCTGAGCGCGGTGATGTGCACCTGAAACCGATACAAAGTAATACTGGACGTCAACCGTGCTTGGAAAATAAAATTTAAGAAATAAAATTTAAAAGAAGTTTCCATATGAATTGTTTACTTCTGGAATTGTCCATGTACTATTTCCGGACCACGGTTGACGGAGGTAACAAAGCACAGAAATCAAAACAGCCTTGGGGAGGTCCCTTGTCTTTTTGGAGAAGAGGGGGCGTGATCCAATCCTCTGCCGACACCTGGGGGCCGCGTGGCCCGGACGCTCCACGCAGGTCGGCAGATGAAAACACTGGTGCTTGGCTGACTGCAGTCCCAGCACAGAGAGCGGCCGGTGTCCGGTGGCTGCTCGGTGTAAGCTCGGGCATCCCCCGTGGAGGCGTCCAGCCATCACAAAGCTCTACAGGCGGCACGGTGGACAAGCCTGTTCTGTTGGAGGCGGCTGAGAGCTAGGGTTGCGACGAGGAAGGGTGAGAAACATGGACGCGGAGTGAGCTATGCGCATGGAGCTGTTGCTACCTGGTGATGATTCTCTTCTTAGCATCGCTCTTCCCATGGGGGAGGCATCGTTCGGAAGGACGGGAGTTGACCTCGAGAACGTTCCTCATGCAAGAGCCCAAGGTAGTCACGGGACAAGGCCTGGGACCATTTCGGAGAGACTTAAACAAGCAAGCTTTGAAGCAACCACAGAAAATGAATGATCTGAAGAACCACTGGGTAATGCGGGGGGAAGTGTATATGAACTCAAATCTGTGGAGCAAAGCAGGTTTGATCTTCCTTCTGCTGCAATATTGAGTGTGGCCCCCTCCTCCCTGCCATAATACCCCAAGGGCATTAGGTCCCTGGTGGACACCCGAGCTCCTCCAGCTACTAGTATGTGAAGAAAAACTGGGTTGGCATCCTTCTTCCCAGTTACCATGCAGTGTTTCCATACACTGACATACATCACATCTCCCTTAAGCTTTGCATCAACTCTCTGTGGCATATATTCTTGTTACCCCCATTGTATAGATGAAAACACTGAGGTTCCTTAAGCCAAGTTCTGAACCCTGGGCTGTTTGATCCTACACTCTTCGAACATTTTGCTCCACAGCCCACAAGTCACTGTTCAAGCCCTTTCCAGCTCTAAGAACGGCACAGTTGGCAGGTGTAGACCCCACCCTTGGCCCTGCTTCCTGGAAATCCTCTTATAACCATTATTCTTTCCCAGGTCAGTCTTGGCGGCCCCAGGCAGGGTCAGGGCAGCCAGACCAGAAAGGTGAGTTTCTTGGGCATAAATCCCCAGTCTTCGACACGCCCCTTAACGGCTTATCTTTGGAAAACATGACCCAGGATAAGCCAGGGGGATGGCAGACCAGGTCAAAAAGCAGCCACCCAGGGGACACGGGGTGTCCAGGCTATATTCCTGACATTCCAACTGGTCAATGGCAAAAGACCAGCCTACTCTCCCCCTCCCCCTGCCACTTCTCACCCCCAATGGCCTGACCCATTGAGATGCCACAGGGAAGCCACATAGGTGGCTAAGACATCCATTCTTGCCAGGTCCCCCGGAGCCATTGCCCCGGGGCTGTCCTTCATCCTCTGATTCGTTGCAGATGTGTGAATATGATAGGCACGCTCTGATTTCAAAGCCCCATGGATGGAGCCTCCGGCCTCTTGGGCACTGGCCTCTGCATGAAGGTCCTTCCATGGATGGATGGATGGGTGGACGGCTCACCACACCTCCCTGTGGTGGGGGGCCATGTACCCAAGGCCTTTGTCTTCCTCACAGAAGGGACACAGAAACCCCTCATCCCCGAGTGAGGCAAGTTTGGGGGTTTAGAGATTTCCCTTTTCCCAGTACCTCTTGACTCAGTTCCTCCCAAGACACACATCAGCATCAGCAAAAATTTATAGGGAAGCTGTACAGGCCTGGGTTCAAATCCTGTCTCCTCCACGGATCAGCTGTGTGGCCTTAGGTAACTTACTTGCCCTCTCTGTACCTCATCCATAAAATGGGGATAGTTCTAGTCTCCTAGGAATACTGGGAGGATGCAATGAGATGGTCCATATAAAATGCTTTGCACATACTAAGTACCCCATAAATGTTAAGTACTCCATAAAACCCCTGGAGTGGGTTGTCCTTTACTTTGAGTTAACAACCGGTTTGTGAGCACCCACAGGGAGCAGGTCTCTCTCACTATTCCACTCTTGCCGCCACCCATGTAGCCTTGGCTCCACAAATAGCCTTCTGTCCCAGAGCATCTTCTACAAGGAGGAGGAATGATGTCATTTTCATACAGTACATCTCCCTCTGGACCACCCACACTTCAAGGGCTCCGTCGCCACACGTGGCTGGTGGCTGCTCTACTGGAAGCACAGCTCACCCTGGATGGAAGCTCCCCTGAGTCACTGACATCAGAGACCAAAAGGCTTCTCTCTCCAGCAAGTCCTTCCCTCGACCTGGAAGTCTCCCATCTGTTCATAGTCAGCCACTGCTCCCTGCCCCTTCAGGGGACCACGGGGCGGGGGGGGCGGGGGGGGCAGAGTCCGGCTCCGGCGTGGTCCAGCCCAGCCCAGCCCAGGCTCGCCTCTCCGCCAGGTGATGGGGGACAGGAGGTTCTGCCCACTCGGCCTGCACTGCCCCCAGCGCTCTGTGCCCGTCCTCGTGTGTGTCCTCTCCCTCCTCATCAGCACCGAGTGGGGAACACAAAGCAACAAGGCAGGCATCTGAGTGCACAGGGCGGAGCGGTGAGGCCTGCGCAGACACGGGCCAAGAATGCACCACCTCTGCTCACGTCCACCAGCCGCTGCCAATCAGGACATGAGCCCAGTGTGGCTGAACCGCACCTTCTTCAGCTGAGGAATTGTGACTGTGATAGGAAATCTCCTGACTGATAGTTCCTTTGGCTCAATAGATGTTTTTATAACAGACTTTCTTTTCAGAGCACTTTTAAGTCACAGGAAAATTGAGCAAAAGGTATAGAGACTTCCTATATACCTCCTGCCCACCACCCCCCCAACACACACACACACGAGCCTCCCCCACTATCAACATCCCCCAGCAGAGGGGGACATTCGTTATAATCAGTGGACCTCATGCTACGTGATGATCCCCAAAGTCCCTAGTTTACACGAGGGTTCACTCTTGGTGCCGTACACTGTAGAGGTTTGGACAGGCATATAATGACATGTATCCGTCATGACTGTATCATACAGAATAATTTCTCTGCCCTAAAAATCCTCTGTGCTCTGCCTATTCATCTCCCCTGGCCCCCAACCCGTGCAACCACTGGTCTTTTTACTGTTTCCATAGTTTGCCTTTTCCAGAATGTCATATAGTTGGAATCATACAGTATGTAGCCTTTTTAGATGGGCTTCTTTCACATAATATGCCCAACATAAATCAATATGCATGCATTGAGAGTGCGTGTGCAAAAACAATTAAAATTGTTTTGGAAGGGACTTGAAATGACCTGTAGTCATGTGATGAGTTAATGGCACAGGTGGGACAAGAACTGAAGCCCCAGATTCTGTTATTTTTTCACCTTAGCACTCAAACCCAGCTCCTCTATTATCTGTCTCCCACCACAGAACGTCTGTTTTGTTCATTGTTATGTCCCCAGTGCCTCCCTAGATCAACGCCTGCACATTGTAAGTGCTCAATAAGCATTTGTTGAATGAATGAATAAATGACAATGCTCTGTATTTAGTACTTTTTGTTGTTGTTGTTGTTAATCCTCACCCAAGGATATTTTTCCACTGATTTTTAGAGAGAGTAGAGGGGGAGAGAGAGAAAGAGAGAGAGAGAGAGAAGGAGAGAGGAGAGAGAGAGAGAGAGGTTAATATCGATGTGAGAGAGACACATTGATTGGTTGCCTCCCACATGCACCCTGACCAGGCCCAGGAATTGAGCCTGCAACTGAGGTACGTGCCCTTGACTAGAACCAAACCTGGGACCCTTCAGGACATGAGCCAACACTCTATCCATTGAGCCAAACCAGCTAGGGCCTTATTACTCCTCTTACTAAAGAGGAACCTGAGGCACAGGGAGAGCAAGTGCATGGTCAAAAGACTTGACAAGCCAAACACCATCACGTCATCACTAACAGCTGCCAACTGCACTCTTGGCTGTTGCTCGGCTTCTTTGGATGAATTCACGTAATAAATATTTATTGAGTGTCTACCATGAGCTTGACTCTGCACATTGCAGATTTGAGCAACAATTCAGCCCCTGCCCTCAAGCAACTCACAGCTTGGTGGATGAGCAAGGTTGGGAAAACCACAATGACAATGGTGAGACTATCTTAGGGTCAACATGAGGGGCATAAATGAGAGAGACATGGAGGTTAGGAAGGCTCCCTAGAGGAGGTGACATTCAAGGAGGGAAGAGCATTGCGGGGGAGGGGGGGTGGAGTGAAACAGATGTGCAGAGTCCCGGAGGCAAGGAAGAGAGAGTGGCTGAGTAAAGGTAGTCTGAACTATACCGATGGCGTTTAGCAAAAGGTACTTCCCTCTCCTTTCCTGTGTAGCCCCAACCGTTCCCAGCCTCTGTGATGGGGAGAGCCGAAGACATGCTGGCAGCGCTTACACTGTCCCTGACACTTCCAAACGCTGGGGGCTCTTTCTGCTTTAATTCAAGGAATTAGCTGCTGGCCCCACCAGTGCCATTCCCTGAATTGCTGGAGAGCAGAGGTCAATGCATTAAGCAGGGCAGATTAATACCCAGCCGTAAATCCCAGAAGCAGCGCTTCGGCAGCAGTCATATTTCACACGGGGCTGTCCAGCCATTGATCGGCCCATCCTGGGGAGGGTGCGTGCTGCGTCCTGGGCCAGCCGTGTTTACGAGCCCCGCCAGGCCCTCCTGGGCAGCGCCCCCCACACGCTGCCCTTTGATCAGGGAAATCCAATACCTGAGGTCTGGGCTTTATGGGCAAGCGAGTCTAGATTAAGGGAATTAACCACAGTAGATCACAACTAATAAAATGGTGCCTGGGCCCCACCACAGCGTGGCCCTGGGGGACAGGTGGGGGGGGGGCACAAGGGCTGCCCAGGGTCCCACCTAGGGCCACCACTCCTCCCTGAGCCACACTGTGCAGGGAGGCTGAGTGTGTGTGTGTGTGTGTGTGTGTGTGTCCGCACGCGCACACAAGGGCATGTGTATGTTCATCTAAACTCTGTCATAAACTTATTTTGCCTTTTCTCCATCCTCCATGGAACATACCAATGTAGACCTGATGTTTCCTAGAGACACGGGGACTCCCAGACCACCCCCTTAGTCACTGTTTCTCCATGCAGTCATTTATTCGTCAAATATTTATATGAGTAGGTGTGGTAGGCACAGTTGTGAGTTGAATTTTATCCCCCCCCCAACAGATGGATCCAAATCCTAACCCCTGGTACCTGTGAGTGTGACCTTATCTGGGAAGGGGATTTCGCAGATATCAGCAAGTTAACGGGAAGTCACGGGGACGACACTGGGCACACATCCTGGCAGGAGTACTGCAGTGGTCTCTTTATGGCTACCTTAGGTGTCAGCTTGGCTAGGCTGGTACCCAGATATTTGGTCAAGCAGCAGTCACCGGAAGGTTTTTTTGTTTTTGTTTTGTTTTTTTTTTTTGTTTTTTTCTGAGAGTAACATTTCAATCAGTAGACTTTGAGTAAAGCAGATAACACTCCACGGTGGAGTGGGCTCCACCCCAGGAGCATCAGTCGGAGGACTTAAAGAAAGACAGAGGTCCCCCAGAAAGAGGAAATACTGCAACAGCAGCTCTTCTCTGGGTCTCCAGCCAGCCTGCCAGCCGGCCCTGAAGATTTTAAACTTGTCACTAACTCCACTGCGTGAACCTATTCCTCAAAAATCTCTCTCCTCTCTCTCTCTGACTCTCTCTCTCTCTCTCTCTCTCCATACATATATCATTTTGTATATTTATATGCTATATAAATATATAATTCTAAAGTATATATAATTCTAAAGTATACATAAATTGTATACATATTTATTATGTATAAAATGATTAATTTATATAATCTCCATTTTTAATGTGCATTTTCTTTGTTGAAGGAAACAAGTAAATTTTTTGTTTCCTGTTTCTGCTGTAACAAATGACCACAAACACAGTGGTTTTACTATTTATAATTATATATTTATATATAATATAAATTATATATATTTGTGTGTGAATATAAATATGTATGTATATATATATATATATATATATATATATATATATATATATATATATCTGTACATATATACCTGCTATTTGTTTTGTTTCTCTGGAAAGCCCTGACTCAGCCTCCAAACCAAACCCTTCCTCAAGCCTTGTTCTTCCTACCATTGTCATTTCTGTATCTTTAATCATGACCTTCCCTTGCCTGGAATTCTCTCCCTCCCAATTACTCCCCCCACCCCCCACCCCCGAGTCCTTGGGGTTGTCAGCCCCAGACTGAAGTGACCCCCTGAGATCGGTCAAGACCAGCCTGGGTCCCTGGTTCATCTGACCCCAAAGTCCATGCTCTTAACTATGGCTGCTCAGCGGTATGCTCCTAACCTAATGCAAGTGGGCATTTGTAAATTCTGGAAATATCCAATGTACAAAAAAGCAGGAAAAACAGTATGAGGAGCCCCTTTACCCATCTCCTAGCTTCCAAGTTTTCAGCTTGTGGCTATTCTTGCTTCATCTATACACACCTCCCCACCCTCAACCCGTACACTATTTTGACGCAAATCCCAAACATCACGTTTCTGTTCAATTCATTCATAAATATTTCAGAAGGTAGCGCAAAAAGATAAGAACTTTTTGTCTTAACATAACCACAATACCATTATCTCAGCCCCAAACTGAACAATCATTTCTCAATATTATCAAAGGTTCAGGCTGCTCTTCTGATTTCCAGTCATCTCATACACGTCATTAACATTTTTTCCCATTTTTTAAAATTTGTCAGAATCGGGGTCTGGTAATTCCAGGCAGACTGTGACCGGGTGACGTGCCTCTGGGACACTTTTAAACTATAGGTTTCCCTCTGCCTTGGTTTGACTTCTCCCCCAAAGCAGCCCCGGAAACAAGGATTTGGGCACAAGCAGCTGATTTTGCAGGGGATCCCAGGAAGCACAGCGAGGGAGTGCGTACATGACCAAGAGCTGGTAAAGTGCAGGTTAATAAACGGCGGCCATTGGGGCAGCTGGGGCTCAGCGCTCCGGAGCACCCCCTTCAGAGCAGCCCCACCAAGGGGGCAAAAATGGGAGCATCTACCACCCACCCCCATCCTGTCTTGGTCCAGGGTTGCTCCTGGGACTTTTAACACCGGAGCACTTCCCACCTGCCCCAGCGGCAGAGCCAGCAGCTGCAGCAGCCAGAGGGGCCTCAGGCAGAGACAGGACACAAGCAGCCGCTGGTGTGTGAGGAGCTGACGGTCAAGGTGGACCGCGTGGGGAAGCACTGACAGTATCAGCTACCAACTGAAGCCAAAGGATCTTTCTTTTCCTGTTTCTCATGTCATTCTGATACTGCCTCTCCCACCTCCCTCTCTCGGTTATAATTATCCTGTGATCACTCGGCACCCATGCCAATAATTCAGCGGGATCTCCCATCTCCAGGTCAGCTGATTAACCGACTCAATTCCATCTGCACCCTATTCTGCAGGTTATTTAAGATATTCGCAGGTTCCAGGGAATAGGGTGTGGGCATATTTGGGGGTCATGATTCTGCTGGCCCCAGCTCCTTTCTCGGGACGGTATCCACACACAGCCCCATGGTGTTCCTCTGTCCTCTGCATTTTCTGCAAATTTCGATGGAATTTAGAGACTTCATTGATTCAGGGTTGATTTATTTTTGGCAAGACTGTCACAGGTGGTGGTGTGAATGTGAAAGCTGTAAAGCATTAGTTGAGGCACACTTACATGTACCAAATAGATGGAAAATTTACCGTTGCTTCTAACCACCCCTCCCTGTGCCACTCACCACGTGTCAAAAATTGGACTGGAATTTTCAAAGGAAGATAACATCCAGAAATCAGAGATATATGTGTCTTTTAGTCTTTATTCACTAAAAAAAAAAGTCCTTCCCATCACAACTTTTAGGCAAAAATAATAATAACCAAGAAAGAGAAAAGGTTTTCAAAAATACGTTTAAGTGGTTTACGGAGAAGAGAGAAGAAATGAACTTCCTAAACAAGGCAAGGAATTTGCACACCCAGCATGCTCTGCTCAGCAGTTCCAAGAGTGCATTTTATCTGAGCTCCATTTTCTATGCCTGCCAGGGTCCACCTAAGATGCCTAAAACCACACCCACAGCAAGAAAGGTCCCAGGCCGCATTCAAAACAAAAACAATGCAACCCAAACCACAGTGAGATATCGCTTCACACCCAGTAGGTTGACCACTAGAAAAACAAACCACGTAAAAATAAATAAAACAGAAGGTAACGAATGTTGGCAGAGGGGGGGGAGAAATTGAAACCCTCAAGAAATTAAACATAGAACGACCCTATGACCTGGCAGCTCCACCTCTAGTTAGATACCCAAAAGGATTGAAAGCAGGGACTCGAACATACGTTTGTACATCCGTGTTCCTAGCAGCCACAAGGTGGAAACCATCCAAACGTTCATCAAGTGTTGAACAGATAAACAACATGTGGTACTCCCATACAATGGAATATTATTCAGCCTTGAAAAAGGAAAGCAATTGCGACAGCTGCTACCACAGGGATAAACCTCGCAGACATTATGCTGAGTGACAAAAGACGGGCACAAAAGGACAGATGATGCATGATTCCACTCATAGGACCCAGAATAGTCAAACTCATGGAGCTAGAAGGCAGTGCTGCCAGAGGCTGGGACGGGGGCGGGGGAGGTGGAGAGAGAACGGGAGTTAGGGTTTAAGAAGGATGGAGTTTCGGTTTGGGATGATGAAAAAGTTCTGAGGATGGATGGTGATGATAGCTGCACAGCACTGTGAATGCACTCCATGCTACTGAACTATAAAACCGTTAAAATGGTCAATTTTATGTTATGTTCATTCTACCAGAATAATAGAGAGAGAGAGAGAGAGAGAGAGAGAGAGAGAGAGAGAGAGATACAATTGTATCTCATTTCCTTGCCACTGGAAAAGCCCTACTCTCAGAATCAAGGAAGAAGAACAAGAAGAAGCGTTTGCCAAGAGACATAAAGAAGGAATTGTTCCCGGCAGGAGGAGGCCCACTTTCGACCCAAGACAGGGAGTTATTTTCGTTTTTTTCCTTTGTTGCCACTCATGTTTTCAATTTTCTGCAATTGCTACATCTCCGGGTTTTCAAATGTCAGAGGCAGAAGGGTTCTCACCATACAGAACCTCCCAGAACCCTGTCATCAAATTACACACTGGTCAACCGTGCCATAAACATTCATCCATGTCACAGATGAACATCATATTTCACAGCAACTGGTCTTTTTTTTTTTTTAAGCAACTTTAGACCAAAGGATGTGAACTTGGCCAGGAGAGTGGAAAAAGAAGCAAGCCGAAAGGGGGGAAATGCTTTTCAAAGGCTTTTAAGATGGGAGGAACAGTCACTGGTGATAAAATGTGGATTCTGTGGGATGAAAGTACCATAATTTAAAAGACAGGGTGGATGTAGCTAGCCACTCTCGTACCGTACACTGAGGGAAGCATGCCGGAGGATGCAGACTCCAACACAGTTTTATGAGTAAGAGAACTTATTGCCATCACATATATTTAAGTCATATTTCATATTTTTGGTTCTTCATACTTATTGGTTTTCTGATTTAAAATATTCAATCCATATAGATACACATAAATCAGAAAATGGAAACTTGTCATGATCCTATCGCATAGAGAAAACACCTTGAACAATATTGGGCGACCAATTTTTTTCTATGCAGAGAAATATATAATCATATGTATCCATGAATATGTAAGAATGGTTACTTACATTTATCTATCTATGTAAAAGCCTAAGTAACCGTCACATCCAAAACAACCAAACGGACGACCAAACAGGCTGTGTGGGGCAACCAGGCCAGCAGGGGGGTTAGTGAGGGACAACCAAACGACTGAACAGCAGGCTGTGTGGGGCAACCAGGTTGGCAGGGGGGCCATGAGGGGTGACAAGGCTAGCAGGGGGGGCAGTTGGGGGCGACCAGACCAGCAGGGGGGGCAGTTAAGGGCAACCAGGCTGGTGAGGGGGTGCAGTTGGGGGTGACCAGGTCAGCAGGGAGGGGGCAGTTGGGGGCATCCTGGCCGGCAGCAGGGGGCAGTTAGAGGCGATCAGGCCAGCACACAGGGCAGTGAGGGGCAATCAGGCCAGCAAGGAGTGGGGCAGTTAGGGGAGACCAGGCAGGCAGGCAGGTGAGCGATTAGGAGCCAGTGGTCCAGGATTGCAAGAGGGATGTCTGACTGCTGGTTTAGGCCCAACCTCCCAAGAGTTCCCAGATTGGAGAGGGTGCAGGCTGGGCTGAGGGGACCCCCCCCCATGCACGAATTTCGTGCACTGGGCCTCTAGTCTATATATATAAAAGCCTAAGCGACCGAATGACCAAATGACTGGTCGACTGGTTGCTATGACATGCACTGACCATCAGGGGGCAGACTTCAATGCAGGAGCTGCCCCCTGGTGGTCAGTGCACTCTCACAGCCAACCACCTCCCACTGTCCCTCTCCCAGGCCGACCAACCTCCCGTGGTACCTACCCTCAGTCGCCCCCCGCCCCCCCCCCCATTGGCCCTGATTGCCAGCCAGGCCGAGGGACCCCACCCGTGCACAAATTCATGCACTGGGCCTCTAGTAGTTATATATAACATATATAATAAATTATATGTCCCATTTTTTGTATGACCAAATTTTTCTCTCAAACATAGGTTCCTGTAAAACATTATCTTCCAACTTGCTTCTTTAAGTTATCAAGAAATTATGGATACCTTTGCATATTGACACATATCTAGCCAACTTGATCTTTTGAATGGCTGCATGGTATTCTGTGAAGAGCAGTGCTCAGCCACATGCTTACTTCCCATTAATGGGCAGTGGGGTTATGACCTTTTTCATGACCTTCTAGGGGAGAGAGAAGAAGAGTGTATTTAATCCCTTCTGAAATCAAAGCAGCGTAAAAGACACTTTCTAAAACCCTCTCTCTTCAGCTTGCTTCAGTGAACTCTGAAAATGTCAACACTGTCCCCTCTTAACTTGGGTTCCACATGTCAGTTTCTAGAACACCATTATTGGTTTCCTGATTTAAAATATTCAATCCATATGGATATTTAACAGGTGTTGGACAGAATACTAGGTACCGTTCACAAGAACAAAATAGGCCTGGCTGGTGTGGCCCAGTTGGTTGGGGCCTCGTCCCGTGCACTGAAAGGCGGCCGGTTCCATTCCAGGTCAGGGCACATACCCAGGTTTCAGGTTTGATTCCCAGTCGGGACGCATGCGAGAAGCAACAGATCAATGTTTCTCACATTGATGTTTCTCTCTCTCTCTTCCTTTTCTTCTTCCTTCTCCTCTCTCTAAAATCAATAAAAATATATCCTGGGGTGAGGATTGAAGGAAAACAACAACAAAAAAACAAAATAGTCTATATGGATTATAATGAAATCATCTCCAAGGCTTATTATGAAATGATATGAATAAGAGGTATTGTATAATATCATGTGCCTCACAAATATATTTAGAGCTATGAAAGTTCTTTGCATGAGTTAGTTGCATAGAATATCTCTGGAAGGAAGCAAAAGAAACAGGTGGCTGATTGCTTCCTAGAAGCGGATGTGGGTGGAGGACAGAGCAGAAGCCCAGAGGGGAGCCACCCGTGGGTCCCATGGCCGACCTTCCCCACCTCCATCATGGGAGAGGCCTCTGCCACCACCACCAAGCTCCACGCCTTGATTCCTTGGAAGCCGGCTAAAATGCATCAGGCCACAGCGGTTGAGCAAGGACCCAGGAACCAAGAGGTCACAGGTTCGATTCCCAGTCAGGACACATGCCAGGATTGTGGCTCGATCCCCAGTTTGGGGTGTGCAGGAGGCAGCCGACGGATGATGTTTCTCTCTCATCGATGTTTCTCTCTCTCTCTTCCTCTCTGTCTCTCTAAAAACGCATTTAAAACAATCAAATAAAATGCTTCAGGCCAACACATCATCTGAACCGACTGCTGCCTTAGTCACCAGTCCCCAAGGCTCGGGGTACAGACAGCCAGGGTGGGAACTCCCCCTCAGTCCCAGCCAGCAGCTTGGGGGGCTTTGGGAGGGCCTGTATTTAACAGAATGAGACAAAGAACTGCAGGGGGGTGGCTCCCCAGAGCAAGGCTGCTCACAGCCAGAAAACAGAAGGAAAACTGGAAAGGCCTGCATCTTCTCTACCCCTTTAAGAAAGACACCTCTGGACTCTGGCTGGAGGTCCCAGCAGGAAACCAAACACACACAGAAGGGCTGCTCAGCCAAATAAATAGTCATTTATTAAGGTACTTGTCTCCCAGCAGGAAATCAGCATGGGGGAGGGGCCTCCGTGGAGGACAGCCATCTTTAAGAGAGAGGGTAAAAACCTTGATTTGAAACACTTGTCTCCAGATGGGACCAGTAAAAACTCAGGCCCCCAGCCTGGTTCCAAACCTCACAGGCAAAAAAAAAAAATTAGAAAAGAACTTTCTAGAACCTTCTTTCCAGGGCAGGAAGGAAGGCCCTCCGCAGGCCACCAGGCGGGCCAGTTCACCTCAGCCTCCCCCAGACTTGTGCCTCCATGGCTGTCTCTGCATGTGTGGCTGGGGCGAAGGTGAGCGCCCTGCAGCACGTTTGGTTTCTGCAAAGCAAGGTTGTCTGTGGAACGGAGCCAGGGTGGGTCTGAAGAGGGATTTCCCGCCTCGACTCCTGGCAGGGCTCCGGGCAGCACATCCAGGATGGGGCTTCCCCCAGCCAGGCTGCTCGGGCCTCACTGCTCCCCTCTCTTGAGTGTCACACTCTCTCCTTCCATGGAGCCTGCACAAGGCTTTCCTGCTTCGCCTGGAATGTTCTCTCCCCACCACACCCCACCACCAGCACCAGCACCAGGTGCCTCGGGCCACCTGGGAAGGCGTCTCTGATCACTCCCACGAGCCCAGAGGCCTTGTTATGGGCTCTGCTGTACCCACCCTCTCCCCAGATTGCACATTGCTAGGGCACATCACAGCGGGCATCTCAGTTTATGTAGGGGTGACTGTCGATTGCTATTCTTCTCCACTGCTTCTGTCAATCACCGTGACAGCCATAGAGCATGACCCATAGCAGGCCCTCAATTTAATGTGTTCAATGAATGAATAAATGAACCTCAGAAAAAACAAGTGAGTGTGCCTCAGGCTCCTAGACAAGTGTTCAAACACTTGAATGCATGTGTGAATGAATGAATGAGTTCATGAGTGAGTAAATGAATGAGTGAGTGAATGAATACAAGTGAGTGATTAAGTAATGAAGGAATACCCGAATGAATAAGTGAACAAAGGAATGAGTCAATCAGTGAATGCATAAGTGGAATAATAAATGAGTGAATAAGTGAGTGAGTGAATTAATGAATGGGTGAGTGAGTGGATACATGAGTGGAAAAATGGATGAGTGAATAAATGAATGGGTGAATTAATGAATGGGTGACTGAATGAGTGGAAGAGTAAGCAAAGGAGTGAGAATGGTAGTGATGGGGCCCTGGCGGGTGGCCCTGTCAGATAATAATACCCTTTGTCTGCCTCCGTTTCCCTCTGCGTAATCAGAGGAAGAGGCAGAAGATGGCATGAATACGACTCCAACACTTGGCAAGAGGAGGGCATTGCTCTAAGGGGCACGTGGGGGCAGGGAGCTTCCAGGCAGAAGCTGACCCCCAAAGGGGCAGCTCTGTCCCTGACCCTTTCCACCTTCCCTTGTTCTGATCTTTATGGGGCCATCTGCCTTTTAGCATCAAAGGAGACAGCGGGGCCGCGATTTGTCCCACAACAGCTCTATAAAAATGTAATTACCCAATAACCCGCTGTCTGCAAACAAACCATCTTCCTGTTTCTTCTCCCATAAAACGCACTTGACAGCCCTGTTCTATCAGCTTATAAAACCTGGAGAGAGTTGACTTCGCCCTCCTTGGAATGGGACCCCTGAGGGGGAGAGGCCGGAGGCCGGAGAAGCACACCTCTGCCCCCCACGCAGTCAGCTGCCACGTCGCCGGAGGTTTCCAGGGAAGGCGAGGGGGCCCGTCATCGCGGTCGGATGCGGGACTGGACAACGCAGGTCACACCTAGAGAGGACGGGGGCTTGGAGACGCTGAGAGCCCCGGCCTCCCGCAGCCACGGCAGCATCCTCTCACCTCCAGGAAGGCCGGTCCTTCATTCAGTCACTCAACAAACACGGACCAGGCACCTACCACGCACGAGGCCTGCGGCTAGGGTTCAAGTCCAGTCCGGCATGTGCAAGTCTCTCAGGAAACTCACATCCACAATATGCATGCACTTATTTTAAATGATGGTGGAACACTTTGATCTGTATTTATTGACATGCAAAAAGTATGTTTAATCCATTACTACATGGATGGGCAGGTTTATAAAACAGGATAGTATGGCTCCGTTTTTATTTATGTTTTAATTAAAAGGAAAAAATAATGGAATTTGAGAGGGAGGGATGACAGACTTGCTTTATATGTTAATTGTGGAGCTATGCCGTGGGGTGAATTGTGTCCCCTCCCAAAAAAAGCTATGTCCAGGCCCCCACTCACCTTCCTACTGTCTGTGACCTTATTTGGAAACAGGGCCTTTGCAGATGTCACCCAGGCCAGGACCACAATGAGGTCATCCTGGGTTAGGGAGGGTCCTGCATCCGATGAGAGGGTCCTCTCAGGGAACGGGAGATCGGACAGCACGCAGGGGAAGAGGCCATGTGGAGACAGGCAGAGACTGAGGGAGCCACACAGCCCGGGAAGCCCTGGAGCCGGAAGAGGCAAAGAAGTCCCCCTTGGAGCCTTCGGAGGGCGCATGGCCCCGCGGACACTTGCATTTCAGACGCTGTCCTCCAGGCTGGGAGAGGACACATTTCTGTTGTTTAAGCCACCAAATTGGTGGCGATTGTTACAGCAGCCACAGGGTGGGCTTGTCATTGAACCGTTCACTAAAATGGGTCATCTATTGCAGCGGTCACCAACCGGTGGTCCGCAGGCCACTGATGGTCTGTGAGGTCCGAAAGGTTGGCGACTGCTGGTCTATTGTATTTAAATTGTACTTTTTAAAAAATGTATTTTATTGATTTTTTTTTAGAGCGAGAGGAGGGGAAAGGAAGAGAGAGTTAGAAACATTGGTGAGAGAGAAACATCATCCATCAGCTGCCTTCTGCACACCCCCCACAGGGGATCGAGCCCGCAACCCGGGCATATGCCCTGACCAGGAATTGAACCGGTGGCCTCTTGGTTCCTGGCTCAAAAGTACTTTTCTAAACAGGGAAAGCAAGGACTCAGAATAGATATGTCTTTAAGGAAAACACACAGATGGCTAATAAGCCCGTGAAAAGGTGCTCACCATCATCAGTCATTAGGGAAATGCAAATCCAAACCACAGTGAGATGCCGCGTCACACCCCCGGGATGGCTATTGCCAAGACCAAAGAACAAGTGTTGGTGAGGATGTGGAGAGATTGGAACCCTTGGGCACTGCTGGTGGGAATGCCAAACGGCTCAGCCACTGTGGGAAACAGTTCCTCAAAGAGTTCAATGGAATGACCATATGACCAGCAAGCCCGCCTCTCGGTAAATACCCAATAGAATTGGCAGCAGGGACCCACACAGATATCTGTACAACCATGTTCTAATGGCATTAGTCACAATAGCCATGGGTGGAAAGTGTCCGCAAACAGATGAATAAACAAAATATGGGATAACAGAATGTTATCCAGCCTTAAAAAGACATGACATGTTGACACATGCTACAACATGAATGAACCGTGAAGGCATGATGCTGGGTGAAAAAAAGCCATATAGGAAAGGCTACATCTAATAGGATCCCACTCACAGGAGGTGCCTAGCACAGGAACTCAAGGAGACAGAGTAACAGAGAGATTACGGGGTTGAGGGGAGGAGGAGTTGGTGTTTAATGGGTACAGTTTCCATTTGGGATGATGAAAAGGCTCTGGAAATGGATCGTGGTGAGGGTTGTAGAACACTGTAAATGTACTGTCACTAAACTGCACACTTACAATGGTAAGTTTTGTTATCTATTAGATCTATATACTATACATTTTGTTATTTATTATATAAACCTCTACATAACGGAAAACATAAAATTTACCATTTTAACAACTTTATTTTTTTAATATGTTTTTATTGATTTCAGAGAGGAAGGGAAAGAGATAGCTAGGTAGAAACATCCATGATGAGACAGAACCATTGATCGGCTGCCTCCTGCACGCCCCACACTGGGAATCGAGCCTGCAACCCAGGCATGTGCCCTGACTGGGAATTGAACTGTGACCTCCTCATTCATGGCCTTACACTCAACCACTGAGTCACACCGGCTGGGCTATTTTAACCACTTTGAGTTATAGACACCTAAAATAGGAGAGACGCAGAGATATTAGCAGGAACTTAAGGTGCTTTTTGTTTCTTCTTCATACTTTGCACTTTTTGGTGTTTCTAACATTTGTTTTACTATGAATGTATGTTGTATAAAGAACTCACAGTCTGGTAGGGAGGAGATAAGGAGATCAGCTGGGACAGTATGTGGTAATATACACACCATGCTGGGCCCATGAAAGGGTCCCTCCCCAGCAGGAGGACGATGAGCAGGAATGAGCCAGGCAAAGAGGTAAGCGGATTGAGAGTACAGAAGCGCCCGGCTTGATTCTTGGCCTGGCTCCATACTTGCTGTGTGTCCTCGGGTGAGTTAGTTAACCTCTCTGTGCTTCACGCTCCTCATCTGTTAAATGAGGATCACTGCACTTCCCCCAGAGGATGTTGTGAACATTAAGCGAGTAAATATATATAAAGCGATGACAACAGTGTCTGGCATGTGGTAAAGACTATATAAGAATTAGGTTTTTATTTCAATGACTATAAAGGGCAGGAAACTTCTGGAAATAGTACAAAGGAGAAATGGAATGGCTGAAGGAGCCTGGGCAAAGAGCAATGGAAGAATCATCTTCATTGAAATAAAAAGGGAGACAAGCCTTCGTGAAAAAAAAACAAAGGGAAATCGTGACTCTGGTCTTATGATGACGGGATTATGTTTCGGACCCAGATATTTATAGCGAACAAAATTGAGTTCAAATGGGTTTGGACTGAGCAGAAAGATGCTGAAAACGCATAAAGGAGTCAGCCGCTTTGCTAGAGAAAGCGCCCCTGTATTCGACATTTGGAATTGATGAGTTGGTGGTTTCCTTTGGGGAGGAAAGTGTCTTGATATTTCCGAGTAAGTCTTCCTTCCCACCCACTCACTCTGGACAACATTCTGCCCCAGCCCATCGCCCCTGCTTGAGCACTGAGGGGCTGTGTGTCCGCAGACAATATCTGGAATATTAGCCGTTTGGAGGCTCAGAGCGGGATCTGTCATCTTCATCAAGAAGCAAGCAACTCCTCTGCGTAAGCATCCCTAATAGTCCACAAATCGCCATTCAATAAATTCCAGGATTTCAAAGCTGTGGCGTAAATTTCCAAGCCAGAGCAGCGTGGAAGCCTTAAGTGCTGGGTTTCAACCCTCTAGACTCCCTGGAACCGCTGTCTGGGGTTCTGGCAGCGTCCACATGGCCCTTTCATCCTTCCGAGGGATATGGATGGTGTGTGAAGCCAGCGAGAGACAGCGTGTGGTCTCTGAGTGGAAGCCACAGCTTGGATCCGCTTTGAAATTTTAAATGGCGAATCTCCACTCCTCACTCCTCTGCATTGTCATCTTGTAAATGGGCACAGCAATTGTTTCTCCTGGCGCATAATAAACGGTCTTAGAGTCTTTGAGGGAAGGCGGCCTCGGTCAGTTTAAGCCGAAAAATACTGGGACTTCATTTTGCCTTTAGAAACATTCTTCTATCCATTAGTAATACATTCAGCTTCCAGTAATGGCATATCTCACTACAGAGCCTTAAATGAATGCAGAATCATTTTTCTCACATAACAAGAATTCTGGAGGTGGCCAGCTATGTGCTCTGGTTCAGCCATCCAACCCTGTCTTGGCTAAGGCTCTGACAGCATAGCTGCTGTGGCTCCAGCCATCACATCCAAATTCAAGACAGAGAAAAAAACTGGGAGGGGAGCATGCTGCGTCTGCCCCCTTCTTCCAGGAGAGTAATCCCCACACACACACCCCCAGAATCTCTTGCAATAGACCTTTTGGACAGAAATGGGTCACAAACCCTCCCAGTTGCAAAGAAAGCTGGGCAGTTAGGGACCAGGACTGAGACCAATTGAGATCCGTAGCCTGGTTCTGGGCTCATCAGGAGACATTGGACCCACCTCCCAGGCTGGTAGAGAGAACGAAATGAAATGATCCACGGGGAACTGTGGGTACTGCGCCTGGCACGCAGCACGTATTCAATGAGTGGTAACTATTACTCAGATTCTGAGTTCCTGGGTTTGGTCTCCCTTTTTAGTCGTCTTGGCCTGGGCAGTCTTCAAACCCAGCCGTGCCAACCGATTCGTCCTTATCGGTGTTTTGAGATGTCTGAGATCAAAGTACTTTTTCCTTCCCACGAAAATCAGGAAGCACCTAGACCAGGGGTGGGCAAACTTTTTGACTCGACGGCCACAATGGGTTCTTAAACTGGACCGGAGGGCCGGAACAAAAGCATGGATGGAGTGTTTGTGTGAACTAATATAAATTCAAAGTAAACATCATTACATAAAAGGGTACGGTCTTTTTTTTTTAGTTTTATTCATTTCAAACGGGCCGGATCCGGCCCGAGGGCCGTAGTTTGCCCACGGCTGACCTAGATCAATGTCTAACAAACTCTACAAGAAGAAATAAATCAAAGAGCGCTGAGGAGTTCAATTCAAAATAAAGATAAAGCAACTCCCAGATCTCTTCAAGCCACCGGTGGTCAGGGGAGGTCTCCAAGTTAGTCTCAAAGACATCCTGCCTGTTTTGAGCCACGAAGAAATTTCTCAAGTGATGGAATTGGGAACATACGCCTTGATTCATGTGGGCTCTGTGGCCACATTAAGCCCAGTCAATAAGAGGAGTTATTTAAGCAAATGGATAAAAGCTATTTATTATTTAGCATTTTGTATTTGCTAAGGGCTGGTCTGCTCTCTAGCCCAACCTGTTCTGGCCCCTACATTGCTAATTAATTCTTTTCACGGATGGACAGGTGCTTGGAATGAGCAGATGGCCCATTTTACAGATGAAGAGACTGAGGCAAGGAGAAAACCCCGCACAGGAGGCGGCTGTTTATCAGCTAAGGAGATGAGAACAGGACTGATTGGGAAATTGACCCAAATGTGGGTAAAATTACCCCAGATCAGCCAAGACGGCCACCCACAAATTCTACCCTCCGAGTCCATAGACTCAGGTGTCCTGTCCGGGGATAGGAACTGTGTGCAGCTCAGAGGGCTCTTAATAGCAAGGACGACAATAGTAAGGACAACAGACCCTGCTGTTCCTCCCCGAGGCCTCACTCTGATCCAGGCACTGGGCCAAGTCCTTGTATTCACTGCCTCTTGAACCCCCCAACACCTTCTGAGGTAGATTCTATAATTAGACCCACTTTACAGATGGATAAGCTGACGCACAGAGATGATGTGTGTCTTGCTCGGCATCCCTCAAAGCAGCAGCTTGTCAGGCGTCCGGCCACAAAGAGATCACAGACTCACACTGGACAGTTTCAGGAGGGGACACTGTACAAAGCTGTGGGCGGAGCGGGCGGAAAACGCTGGGACTGCGCATGCCCAAGCCAGCGCCACGGAGAGCTGTCACCACCCTAAGGCCTAAAGGGCTGGGGAGGGAGTGGCTCCTGGGACCTCGAGAGAGGGCTGTCAGGAGCTGTGACCTTAAGCTGAGGGACATGGCAACTCACAGCAACCCCACACCACGGGAGTGGGAGCGGGGAGTGAATGCCCCAACCCCTCTGACCCCCTGCTGATGCCCCATTGGCTGAGCCCACCCAGGGGCCGGAGGGCAGGGAGCTGGTCCCTGCAGTGAGGGAGGCCAGCCGCAATGCAGAGGGCCAGATGGAGAAGCACGGACGGGAGATGGAGAAGGGCAAGCAGAAGACCCCCAGCTGCTCAGGGACCCTGAAACCTGAGGCTGCCACGCCCCCCCGCTTGTTCTCAGGTTGTGACCAGTGGGGATCGTTCTGATGATGGCAAAGGCGGAGCATGTAAAAGAGAGAGAGAGAGGGAGAGAGAGGGAGGGCTTGGACAGAACATAGGAGCAAAATCTACTGCCCCCCAGGGTCCCCGCCCAGAGCTCTGGGTGTCATGGAGGATTCAGATGACAGACGGTGGCAACGTCAGGACAGAGAGAGCCCTCGGCACTGGCAAGGCCTCGGCAAGCTCCCGGCTTTGGGCATCAGGGCCACTTCCTGGAGGAAGGGAAACCCACCTGGGACAGGAAGACAGCGAGGAGCGGGGCCTGTGAAGGGACGGGAGACCAGGGCCGATGTCCTGGGGGCAAGAGAGAAAGGGCAGAAAATTAACTTAGAAGAGTTCTTCTGGCTGGAGGGCGGTATCTGAGGCAGAAGTGGTGAGAGGTGAGGCTGGAAAGGTAGGCTGGGCCAGGTCATGCAGGGGCTCTCAGACCCTGGCAATGAACTTGCCCACGAAACCAGGGTAATAGTGAACCCTGGAAGCGATTCAATCAGGTGAGTGAGAGAGAGCGAGGGAGGGAGGGCCAGAGGAAGGGAGGGAGGGGGAGGGAGGGAGAGGGAGAGATTGAGCACATGTGTGGAAATAGATCCCGGGAGGAGGATGGAGCCCTGCCTGGAAGCAGATAGAAGAGTGGGAGTGTGTCTGGTATCCAATTTCTGCTGGCGTGTGCGGCCGGAGAAGCACATGCGTGCCCTGACCTGGGAGGAGGTCAAAGTGACCCGCGGACAGCTGAACATTCCGGATGGGGCTGTTTCCAATGCAGGGGCTGTTTCCAGGAGCTCAGCAACTTCTCCCGCCTGCAACGTCCACCCTCGGCCATCCTCTCCCATACCCCCACCCCCGCCCCCCGCCCCTCCTGGCTCCCGGGAGGGCTCACCCAGCTGCCAAAATGCAGCTCAGCCGCTGGAGAAGGGCGGGGCTGAGAACACGGGACTCTGAGGATGACACAGACAGCTTACTCAGAAGACAGAAAGTGATCTGTCCTTCTCGGACAGGCACCGCGAGGGGGCCAATGAGCTGTCAGGTATAATTAGACGAAGTCCCAGCAACAGGCATGGTGCCCTGTTCGTGTCAGCACCCTTTTGCTCTCGAACAGAGCTGTTTCTGGGGCCTGAGCGCCATCACTATATCCAACCC
>NW_005871274.1:816180-818435 GCF_000147115.1 Myotis lucifugus | reverse complement strand
CTGAGCACCATCGCTTTGTCCGACCCTGACCTAGGCGCCTCCCGGCACACTGGGGCCTGCGGGTTTGCTCTCAGAAGGACATGGCTGCGCTCATCACCCTGGGAAAATGAATAATAATAAGTAGTAAATAATAGAGAATGGTGACGACGATAGAAATAAGAACGGTGCCATCAGAGCGACCACCTTTGGAGGATCCGCTGTGTGCCAGGGACTTGGCGAGGTCCTGGGCCCACGTGACCTCAGTTAACCAACCCTATGGGGGGGCGGGGGGGGGGAATCTTATCCTTGTTTTCTACACGATGACAGTGAGGCTCAGGGCCTTCAAGTGAGGACAGCAGACATGGAACTCGGGTTTCTGGACTTTCAAGCACAGGGGTTTTTTTTCTTGTTTTTTTGTTTGTTTTGGTTAATCATCACCTGAGATTATTTTTTCCATTGATTTAGGGAGGGTGGGGGAGGAAGAGAGAGAGAGAGAGAAACGTCAATGTGAGAGAGACACATCAATTGGCTGCCTCCTACACGAGCCCTGACTGGGGCCAGGATCAAACCTGCAACCTATGTACGTGCCCTTGACTGGAAATCGACCGGAAATCAAACCCAGGACCCCTTGGTGCACAGGCTGACTGCACTCTAACCACTGAGCCCACCAGCCAGGGCCAAGCACAGGTTCTTTTTAAAAAAAATATTTTTATTGATTTCAGAGAGGAAGGGAGAGGGAGGGAGAGATAGAAACATCAATGATGAGAGAATCATTGACCGGCTGCCTCCTGCACGCCCCCCACTGGGAATCGAGCCTGAGCAGATATCGAACCCTGACCTCCTTAAGCACAGATTCTGAACGGCCAGGCGGATTGGTCAGTCCTGCTGACGCAGGGCGGCTTCTAAAATGCGCTGCCCTGGCCCCGGCTGGCGAGGGAGTTCCAGATGCTCACCTTGGATTCTGAGAACTGGGCTCGCTGGGCACGGACCCCAGGTGCCTGACTCCATCCTCCGGTTTGAGGAGCCCAGCCTGCGAGGGGGCGAGCAGTCGTGAGAGGAAACTCGGCCCTGATCTTGAGAGGCACCGACGGGGTTTGAGGGAGACAGTGAAGTAAACGGGGCTGGCCTCGCCTGGGACGGAGGTGCTCTGAACACCCTTCCCCGAGCCCAGCTTCGGTCTCGGGCCCCACACGTCAGTGTGGCTCAGACCCACCAAGCACTGAGGCAGCCCCTGCGGGACACGGCCGGCTGTGCAGGAAGCGGCCCAGCGATGGCCTCCAGGAGGTCTATCTCCGACCCAGGCGGGAAACCGTTTCTCCACCTAACGCTACAGCCGCTGCTCGGGGCACCTGGCGGGGACAGGTGAGCTGGAGAAAGCAGGTGTTCCCATCTCCCAGCCTCAGCGCCCTGGCCCATCCTCACCAACACCCTCTGCATCTCCTTGCAGCTCACCCACACCCTCCGGGCGAACGCGTTGCCGCCTCTCACTTTAGAAACAGCCGTGTCCTCCGGGCACGGAGCACGTGGAGGCGGACAGTCTTTCTGATGGGACCGGACCGGCCCAATCCCTGCGGGTCAGACGCCTTGTTTACCCATTAGCGCGCTCTGGCCGCTGGGCGCAGACAGGCTGGCTCCAGGGCTTTAAAAGGTCACGAATCAAGCGCCCCCGCAAGGCAGGCCGCTGGGATTCTGGTCAGCAGAGCCCCAGGGATGAGCATGGCTTTCTAAACGCACCAGCAACGAGCACTGTCCTCAAAGAGAATGAGACGCGAGGATCAGAGAGGCTGGAGGCTGCCAATCACCCTGGGACCGTGGTCGGCAAACTGCGGCTCGTGAGCCACACTCGGCTCTTTGGCCCCTTGAGTGTGGCTCTTCCTAAGCCTTAGGAGTACCCTAATTAAGTTAATAACAATGTACCTACCTATATAGTTTAAGTTTAAAAAATGTGGCTCTCAAAAGAAATTTCAATCGTTGTACTGTTGATATTTGGCTCTGTTGACTAATGAGTCTGCCGACCACTGCCTGGGAGGCCTGCCCTCCACTGCAGGGCTTGCCTGAGGCTGGGGAAACGGAGGCTGCCTGGGGGCAACTTTCTTGGAAACACTGCCTGGGAGGAAACTGCGGCAGAGACAGAACGGAATGCTGCGGGGAGCTGGGACCCCCGGGCTCCTCCCGAATCCTCTCTAAGTCCCACCTGGCGGGAGAGTGCGCGTGTCTCGTTACCGTCAGCCCTGGCCAGACAGCTCGTTGGTTGAGCATTGTCTGTGCACCAAAAG
>NW_005871274.1:808638-816044 GCF_000147115.1 Myotis lucifugus | reverse complement strand
TCCTTTCTCCTTTCCCTTATCCTTTCCTTTAAAATCAAATTTTTAAACCATATAAAAACCAAATAAATGAAATCGCTTTCAGGTACATTCCTGCTGACCTCTACACGTATTATCTCATTAACACAACAACTCCACGGGGTGTTTCCTTGAATCCCCCAGGTGAAGGGGAAGCTCAGAGGGGTTACGTCACTTGCCCAAAGCTAGTGGCTTGTTAAGGGGTGGAACTGGAGTTCTAGGCTGTGAAGGAGGCGGGAGAAAGCGCTGCCGCCCAGCAGGTGGGGGGCGTAAAGGTGTGGGCAGAGCTGGGTGAAGCCGGATGGGAGGGCAGGGGTATTTTTCTCCGCTGTTTGTTTTTCCCAGCACAGTGCAGGGGAGAAGGCGCCTGGCAGGCCCAGCTGGTCACACGGGGGTGATCCTCAGAAGGACCTAGAAGACGATGCTGACTCACCACGTGGACGTGTTACAACTGGAAGAAAACACAAAGCGGAGAAACCTGCTGGCCGGTGTCTTCACAGAAGAAACTGCTCATTTTACAGATGTGGCGGCTGAGACACGGATAGGAAGCGTCTTCCCCAAACACGGACGCCTTCCCAAAACGCTTCTTTTTCCAATAACAACAACGACCATTGAAATAATAAAAGCAGCCAACATTCTCCCGTGTGTAGTACGTGTCCAGCTCTGTGCTAAGTGTTAGCCTTACACATTGTTCAACCTTCACAAAAGCCGCATGGGGACGTTCTAAGGCTCAGAGAGGGTGAGCCGACTGCCTAAATCACACAGCAGTCAATGGCAGGAATACGATTTTAGAACTTAGCCTGACTCCGGAATCTGAACTCCTAACGCCTGGGCTGTGCTTCTGCTATAGAACAGCGTTCATTCAGCAAACATTGACTCAGCGCCCCAAGTGTGCCGGATGCCCCCCCCATGAACTCGTGCAGTGGTTCTCAACCTGTGGGTGCGACCCCTTTGGGGGTCAAACGACCCTTTCACAGGGGTCACCTAAGACCATCGGAAAACACATATATAATTACATATTGTTTTTGTGATTAGTCGCTGGAAAGGCAATGAGGGGAGCGTCAGGGTGAGGGAAAGGTCCCATATCTTAATTGCAGTCCTGGTGGCATGGGTGTGCACATTTGTCAAAACTCATCAAGCAAAACTTGTAAGATTCGTGACTTTTAGTGTGTGTAAATGACACAGCATTTGGGGAGAGAGAGAGAAGGGGACACAGAGAGAGAGTGAGAAAGAGACCCGAGTCTGTAGGACTAAGGCTGGGGCTTCAGGTCCCGTTGGGCATGAGGCAGGGCCGCCCTCTGTTCCGTGGCACCGGGGCCTCCCCAGCATGGCAACTGGTTTAACCAAAGCCGGCACGGGAGAGTCTGCCAGCCAGAGAGAGGCTGCAACCTTATATATCGGAATCAGGGGAATAGCATCCATATCCTTTTCTTTTTGTTTTGTTTTGTTTTTAATATATTTTTATTGATTTCAGAAGGGAAGGGCGAGCCCACAACCCGGGCATGTGCCCTGACTGGGAATCGAACCCTGACCTCCTGGTTCATAGGTCGGCGCTCAATCACTGAGCCACACCGGCCGGGCCCATCCCCTTTCCATATTCCACTGGTGAGGAGCAAGTCACAGGGCGCCACCTGTAGCGAGTGGTGAGACCCCTGCAACCTGGCAGACCAGGTTGGCCACCGGCTGGGAAACACCAGCAAATGCCCAGTCCTGTCCTTGGACAGCACCGAACACGGAGTCGCATCCTGGAACACAAATTCACAGGTGCTGTCGGATCTAATAAGATGTGTCGTCTCCCCAAAGGGCAGACTGAAGCTTGCTTACCAATGCTTTTATAAAATGAAGGTGTCCTAGTTGAGATCAGGCAGAATCCCACAGAACTCAGGACGCCTTTGAGCCCAAGTTCCATTTTTCATCCAGCAAATTTTTATTAAACATCTACTTAGTGCCAGTACTGTTCTAGGCACTGGGGATACTGTTGTTGTTTTTTTAATCCTATATAATAAAAGCCTAATATGCTAAGTGTCTGTTCAGTCATCTGTTCAACCAATCAAAGCATAATATGCTAATGATATGCTAAGGCCACTCAACTGCTCATTATGATGTGCACTGGCCACCAGAGGGCAGATGCTCTGACTGGTAGGTTAGCTTGCTGCTGGGGTCTGGCTGGGACTGAGCGAGACAGGCCGGACACACCCTGGAGCCCTCCCACGGTTCCTCCCCAGCTGGCCAACCTCCCGTGTTCCTCCCCAGCCCTGATTGTGCACCAGTGGGGTCCCTTGACCTGGCCTACGCCCTCTCACAACCCTGGACCCCTCGAGGGATGTCAGAGAGCCGGTTTCGGCCTGATTCCGCAGGACAGGCTGAGGGACTCAACTGGTGCATGAATTCGTGCACCAGGCCTCTACTAAATAAATAAAAAGATAAAACATCTGTCCTCATAGAACTCCACTGTCTGTTGACAGGTCCAGAAGGAGGGGCTGGGGAGAAACAGAAAGTGAAATAAATATGTAACACTTTCTGCAATATTAATAATTCATCATCTGTGATCCCATTATAAATGTAAACATAAAAATTAAAATCCATGGTTTACTTCCAAATATTCGAATTGCTTTAAAACATTTATTGACAATTCCAGGAACTATTGCCTCAGCAGAACAAAGTTTCTCCAAAATGAAATTAATTTTAAATAACCATGGCAATCTTAATGGAGGTGGTAATTACATGAACATATATATTATACATTTGTCACAAGTCATTGAAATGTGACATTTAGATGTGTGTGTTCCATTTTATATAAATTATACTTCAATGCAAAGACAAATAAAAATTCATTTCAGAAAAAACTACCTAAGAATTACCATGAATAAAGAAAGATTTTTCTAATTTAGCAATGTCATCGATAGATCACACATTATCTGAAGATATTTTTTTAAATATATATTTATTGATTTCAGAGAGGAAGGGAGAGGGAGGGAGAGACAGAAACACCAATGATGAGAAAGAATCATTGATTGGCTGCCTCCTGCACACCCCCTACTGGGGATCAAGCCCGAAACCCAGGCATGTGCCCTTGACCGTAATCGAACCCAGGACCCTTCAGTCCACAGGCTGACACTCTATCCACTGAGCCAAACCAGGTAGGGCTGAAGATATTGATTATAATCACATATTTAGTCATTTTGCTGAAAGGAAAGTAAGAAAACACATTTGTACATTATCAATATATAGCAATTTGTGAATTTTATGTGCCTTTATTTTATTGCTCGTCCAAACATCATCAACCCACTAACAGGAGACTGAGTCTTGCATGATTATAATAATTAAATTCAGTCATCTGTGATACTTTGTTAATTTGTGGTTATTAAAAACCATATTATCACACACACACACACACAATCTGTGTTGTGTTGTGAAGAGCTGTATGTGTCAGGATGGGAGCCAAGGACATATTTCCTTGAGCAGTTTGTTAGTTTGCATTATAACACGTTAAGTTTCAGACACTGAGTGTGTGGGTCCCCGAGTCCTCTTGCCCCGGGTCTCACAAATGTCCAGGGCGGGCCCCCCAGGAGGTTCCGCCGCCACCTCTGCAGGTAACACAGAGCAGCGGTTGAAAATGAAGCCACGAGAATCACGGGTTAAATTCAGCTCCGCCGCTGCACGCCTGTGTGACCAAGGCAAGGCCCCCGCCACGCAGACCCTCAGCTTCTTCACCTGTGACATGGCGCTAACAGTACAACACACTCGGCAGAGACGGGAGAAGTAAATGAGACTGTGGTCTGTAAGCCAGTGTGCACTGCTCCCCCCAGGCAGTGCCCCCGCCCCTCAACCTGAATCAGCAGTCACTGGTGTTTTGGGGGAAGCAAGAGAGCCCTAGCCTTTTTTTTTTTTTTAATTATTTTTGGGTGTTTGTGGTAGAGCAAGTCTGGGAGCCAAGCGTTTAGAGAACTGTGAAGGACTATGGGGTAGCAGGTTACATTAGAACTCAAGGCAGAGGTAGGAAGACCAGCAGAGAGACTGAGGGACAGTTGGTTGTGAGCTAACAGGGGCTTAGTTCTGTTATTGTTCTGAGGACCCTGATACAATGGCGATTCCCACAGCATATGCTTGTCCTTACAATTACACGGAACAGCAGGGGGCAGAAGTGGTTGTGAACACCACAGGGGGTGGCCAACTTCTGTAAAAGCCCGAACAGTAATATTTTCAGCTCTGCAGGCCAATCTCCGTGGCGACCACTCAACTCAGGGACAGTGTGCAAAAGCAGCTGTAGGCAATGCACAAACGAATGGGCGTAGCTGTGTGCCAATAAAACTTTATTTACACAAACAGGCAGTGGGCCACATTTGGCCCTGGGGCTATGAGTTGATGAACCAGTGGGCTGGCTGTGAAATCCCAGCCCCACTGTGCCGGGTGTCTGCATAAGTCATTTAACTTCTCGAAGCATCAGCCTCCTCATGTGCAAATTCAGAAAAATAACAGTACCTGCTTGACAGTGTCAGCATGAGAATCCTCCCGTTTTTAACACAAAGTATTTCACACCATTTTTGGAACTCAGTACCAGCATACCATAAAAGTCAGCTGTTAATACTGTCTGTTCAAACTGCCAAGCTTCTACCCTAGCTGGTTTGGCTCAGTGGATAGAGCGTTGACCTGTGGACTGAAGGGTCCCAAGTTCGATTCCGGTCAAGGGCACATGCCTGGGTTGCGAGCTCGATCCCCAGGAGGGGGCGTGCAGGAGGCAGCCAATCAATGATTCTCTCTCATCACTGATGTTTCTATCTCTCCCTTTCTCCCTTTCTCTGAAATCAATAAAAATATGTTTTAAAAATAAATAAATAAACTGCCAAGGTTCTGACCAGGGCCCCACCCCTTCCCAGCTGGGTGACCGTGGGCTTGGGATGTAACCTCTCTGTACCTGTTTCCCTTATGTGGGAATTAAATGAGACAATAGTGCAAAGTGCTTAGAATAATGATGTAAAAGCACTCGAGCATTAGCTTGAATTATTTTTAACATCAGGATCATAAATTACTGTTTTATTATTATTATACCAGAGGCCCAGTGCACGAGGGGGAGAAGGGTCCCTCAGCCCGGCCTGCTCCCTCTCACAGTCCAGGAGCCCTCGGGGGATGTCCAACTGATGGCTTAGGCCCACTCCCTGCTTAGGGCCTAAGCCACAGGGCGCGGTGGGCCTTAGTCGTCAGTCAGACATCCTTAGCGCTGCTGCCTCGGAGGCAGGAGAGTCTCTCGCCACCGCTGCTGCGCTCACCAGCCGTGAGCCCGGCTTCTGGCTGAGTGACACTCCCCCTGTGGGAGCACACTGACCACCAGGGGGCAGCTCCTGCATTGGGCATCTGCCCCTTGGTGGTCAGAGTGCATCATAGCAACTGGTCATTCGCCATCAGGCCAAAAACAGCTCTCCGACATCCCCTGAGGGGTCCCAGATTGCGAGAGGGTGCAGGCACAATCGGCATCGAGGAGGGATGCAGGCAGTTGGTCAGCCAGGAAGGGATTGTGGGAGGGCACAAGGGCTTGTCCGGCCCATCTGGCTCAGTCCTGATCAGCCAGACCCCAGCAGCAAGCTAACCTACCGGTCAGAGCGTCTGCTCCCTGTTGGTCAGTGCACATCATAGCGAGCAGTTGAGCAGCCTTAGCATATCAGTAGCATATAACAATTTGATTTGTTGAATGGCCAACTGGACGACCAGACACTTAGCATATTAGGCTTTTATAATATAGGATCATATAGTTTCTCACAGGAGTGAATCCCTCACAAGCAAAGATAATAGCACCAAGAGCTCTGACTTTTCCAGGAGCTCGAACACTTGAGCCTTTTGCCAAAGTCTGGGATCATGAAAAAGTATTTTGTTGCACCCACAGGCCGGTTTGGAGACAGCCACCCTGCGGCAAAGGGGCCGCTGCCTAATTATATCATTACACTGAGCTTTGCCTCTGGATTCCTACTAAAGAGGAAACACATCGGGAACCTCCAGGGGGGCTTTGAGACCAAGCTCTGAGGTAGGAAAAAAAGGGAGGGGCCTCTTTTAATAAATAGATGATTTCTTATCTGGTGTTAACCTTCATTTCACATCAGTGTCATCCTTAATTTTGTCTGCAGAGTTTGCATCGG
Organism: Myotis lucifugus; assembly: GCF_000147115.1. NCBI lineage: Eukaryota > Metazoa > Chordata > Mammalia > Chiroptera > Vespertilionidae > Myotis > Myotis lucifugus. The sequence continues at coordinate 809,901 of NW_005871274.1, read as the reverse complement.
CCTGTCCCCAGGCTAGTGATGTCTCAGCAACTACGTTCTCTTTGCTATCTCTGTACCTATGCAGGTCTATGTGGGCGGGGTTCTCCTAACACCCACAGAAGACAACACAATTGAGAAGATGGTGCCGGAGCCTCTCCTCTGGGTTGTCTCACACACACACACACACACACACACACACACACACACACACAGTCCAAACAGCGCTAAAGTAATTAAAGTAGCTGGGATTGATTGGGGTCCTGCGTGACCTTTTGGTAACTTACCTACGCTTGCCATTTAGAGGAAGAATAATTTATGATGCGAGTCAAAGTGCAGAAAACCGAGGCAGACAGAGAGAATTCCAATTAGCCTTAGAGGGGTGAACTGTCAGGGAGGGCCGGGAGCCCCTGGTGAAAACAGGCGACAAAAGCAGCCAAGGCCCAGGTTCGCCCAGGCACAGGCGCCTGCGGTTACCAGGGCGTGTCTGCTCTTCTGATTTGTAGAATCCGAGAGTTTCAGGGCTGGGGACGTCTTAAAGGTCTAACTGAGCCCATTCATTTGACAAATGGGGAAACTGAGGCTCAGAGGAGGGGCTGACTCACTCTAGATTCATCACAGGTCACTGTCCTCTGGACGTGACGGTTTTGCCATCAGGCACATGGCCGGGTTGCAGGCTGGATCCCCAGAAGGGGGCGGGCAGGAGGCAGCGGATCCATGATTCTCTCTCATCGTTCATGTTTCTATCTCTCCTTCTCCCTTCCTCTCTCTGAAGTCAATAAAAACATATCTTAAAAAATAAATATGGAAATGTCAAGTATGTCAGTGTCATAATGAAAGCTAAACAGGCATGCCAGTTAAATGCAAAACAGGAAGTCCTCGCTGAACGTCATTGCTAGGTACTGTGGCTTTAAGTGAAGTGATGTATAATGAAGCCAGTTTTCCCACAGGCAAATTGATATCAACGAGAGTTAAGTTCCTGCAGCATCTTATCAATATTATGATGAAATGACTTTGACTGAAATGATGTTATTCAAGGACCTGCTGTACCTGATACTCGACTGGGTCCTGGTAGAACGCTAAGGAGGACTTTGCTGGGCCCACTAGCAAAGCTGGGTGATGGATGGTCAGTGGAAATATGGTTCAATGTTAAATTCTCAAAGTTGGTACTTGCGATGTGGTTGTACGAGGTTATCTGTGTTCTTTGGAAATAGACACTGAAATATTTAGGGGTAAAAGGTGCATATCATATGAGCAACTTACTCTCAAATGTTTCAGAAAATTATA